>NW_026571115.1:37332432-37339932 GCF_026225935.1 Boleophthalmus pectinirostris | reverse complement strand
GAAAAGAAAAAGAGAAGGAGGAGGAGGAGGAGGAGAGAGACACAAGTGCAGTGAAACTAAATCTGCCCCGGAGACCAAACTCCTGTGGTGGAAACGACAAACGAGACTCCAGCGGTGAAGAAGAAGAGAAGAAGAAGAAGAGGAAGAGGAAGAGGAAAGGAGGAGGAAAGGAGGAGGAAGAGGAAAGGAGGAGGAAAGGAGGAGGAGTGGAGAAGGGGGGAGGACAGGCAGAAGGGAGGAGAGGGGAGGAGGACGGAGGAGAGCAAAACCAGAGACGCAGCGATGACAGAAAAACAGCTGCGGCTCTGTCGTCAAAAACAAAAGAACTACAAAGACGAGACAAACTCCGCACGAAACCTGTCAAACTCAGGCCCGGGGTCCAAATTTGGCCCACGATATAATTATATTTGGCCCGTGAGATCAAATCAAACACGTTTTCGAGCTGCCGCCGCCCACACATCGACTCCAGAGACATGATTTATATAAAATGTCGTTATTATTTTATATTTTTTTAAACTATTATTAAACTTTTATTTGAATGAGAAAAGGTTTCACACGACAGATCTCGAAAGAACAGAAAACATGCAGATGCTGATGAAATTATTCAATAAATATTTAGTTTGACAGTTTGATTTAGTTTAATTTTGGCCTCTGTGAGTTTGATCCTTCACTGTTCTACTGCAGATCACACGAAGAAATAATACAGCGTTTTATTTTGTGGAACTTACAGTCAGTGTTGGGAGTAACAGATTACATGTACCAGAGTAATCAGAGTACACATGATGAGTAACTGTATTCAGTTACAGTTACTGTTTCAGTGAGTGGTAATTGGATTACAGTTACTTTGTTGAAATAAATGGATTAAACACAGAGGGATTTAACTGTTTTCACATTTTGGGCTAAATCCCAGTTTTTTTTGTTTGTTTGTTTTGTTCTGTTTTTGTAATTCCACTCATTGTCGGACTCTAAACCAGGACTAAACCAGGACTAAACCAGGACTAAACCAGGACTAAACCAGGACTAAACCAAGACTAAACCAGGACTAAACCAAACAACAAGACTAAAAGACTAAACCAGGACTAAACCAGGACTAAACCAAGACTAAACCAGACTAAACCAGGACTAAACCAAGACTAAACAGGACTAAACCAGGACTAAACCAGACTAAACCAGGACTAAACCAGGACTAAACCAGACTAAACCAGACTAAACCAGGACTAAACCAGGACTAAACCAAGACTAAACCAGGACTAAACAAGACTAAACCAGGACTAACCAGACTAAACCAGACTAAACCAGGACTAAACCAGACTTAAACCAGGACTAAACCAACACAGAAGACTAAACATACCAGACTACCAGGACAGTAAACCTCAGACTAAACCAGGACTAAACCAAGACTAACCAGGACTAAACAGACTAAACCAGACTGACTAAACAACTAAACCAGACTAAACCAAGACTGACTAAACCAGGAGACTGATAGACTAAACCAGACTACAGGACTAAACCACTAAACCAACTAAACAGACTAAACCAGACTAAACACTAAACCAGACTAAACCAGACTAAACCAGGATGACTACTAAACCAGTAAACCAGACTAAACCAGACTAAACCAGGACTTAAAAGACTAAACCAGGACTAAACCAGGACTAAACCAGATAACCAGGACTTTAAACCAGTGACTGTTACTTAAACAGTAAAAATTAAACCAGACTAAACCAGATGGTAAACCAATGACTAAACAGGACTCAGGACTACAGACTAAACCAGGACTAAACCAGACTAAACCAACTTTTGGACTAAACCAGGACTAAACCAGGAAAAACTAAACAGAGACTAAACCAGACTGACTAAACCAAGACTAAACCCACCAGACTAAACCAGACTAAACCAGACTAAACCAGGACTAAACCAGACTAAACCAGACTAAACCAGACTAAACCAGACTAAACCAGGACTAAACCAGACTAACCAGACTAAACCAGACTAACCAGACTAAACCAGACTTAAAAGACTAAACCAGACTAAACCAAGACTTAAACCAGGACTAAACCAGACTAAACCAGACTAAACCAGACTAAACCAGACTAAACCAGACTAAACCAGGACAAAACCAGGACTAAACCAGACTAAACCAGGACTAAACCAGGACTAAACCAGGACTAAACCAGGACTAAACCAAGACTAAACCAGACTAAACCAGACTAAACCAAAAAACCAAAAACCAGGACAAACCAGGACTAAACCAGACTAAACCAGACTAAACCAGGACTAAACCCTAAACCAGGACTAAACCAGACTAACCAGGACTAAACCAGGACTAAACCAAACCACTAAACCAGGACTAAACCAGGACTAAACCAGGACTAAACCAGGACTAAACCAGGACTAAACCAGGACTAAACCAGGACTAAACCAAGGACTAAACCAGGACTAAACCAGACTGAACCAGACTAAACCAAGACTAAACCAGGACTAAACCAGGAGGACTGAACAAGGACTAAACCAGACTAAACCAGGACTAAACCAAACCAGGACTAAACCAAGACTAAACCAGACTAAACCAGACTAAACCAGGACTAAACCAGAAACCAGACTAAACCAGGACTAAACCAGGACTAAACCAAGACTAAACCAGGACTAAACCAGGACTAAACCAGGACTAAACCAAGACTAAACCAAAACCAGGACTAAACCAAGACTAAACCAAGACTAAACCAGGACTAAACCAGGATTTAACAGGACTAAATCCTGCTGTGTGGACGTGTTTCTTCTTCTTCTACCAATAATATTTTTAATTTGTTCAGTAAAATCTGGGCTTTTTATTTTCTTTTATCAGACAAAACTTCTTATGTGAAGATTTCCTCGTCTTTGTTTCTCTACAGCAAATCAAGTAATCAGATTACATTACTCACTTTAAGTAATTAAATGGATTATGTTACAAACTACATTTTGGTGGATGTAATCTGTAATCTGTAGGGGATTACATTTTAAAAGTAAACTTCCCAACACTGCTTGTTTTCCACAGAACCACACACACACTTAAACACTTCAGTAAAGGACACTGTTCATGACTGATACACACACACACACACACACACACACACACACACACACACACACACACACACACACACACACACACACACACACACACACACACACACACACACACACACACACAGCACCACTTAGTACATTTTACACAGACACTTGTGCAGTTTGAATATGAGATTTTTCAATCCGTGTGTCACTCGTTTTTCAATATAAAACCAAAAATAAGAAATGAATGAACAAAAAAAAAAAAAACAGATAATGATTTGTTTTTTCAGTTTTTGATTTTGTGTTTAAATGAAAAATGGAAAAAAAAAAAAAAAAAATGATAACGGCCATCCAGTTTCCGTGACTAAACCGTTTTCAGTCTCTTGGTTTAGTCCTTTCAGTGTCGCAGTTTAAATCACATAAACAGGAAAATCCGTATTCATTCGTTCATTCATTTTTCAATATAAAACCAAAAATAAGAAAATGAAAAAACAACAGTTTTCTTCATTATTTGTCTCCAAAACCAAAATAAAAAATGGATAACAATTCCTTTTTTCAGTTTTCGATTTTTTGTTTAAATGAAGAATGGAAAAAACAGATAACGGCCGTTTCCCGTTTACGTGACGTCTGTGACTGTGATGCTGGACTTTTGCACCGCGTACGGACTGAACCAGGACTGATCCAGGTCCAGGACCAGACCCGGACCAGACCAGGACCAGAGCGGAACTGAGACCAAGACCAGTGGTCCGAGTGGTTCCGTGTCATCGTCTGTGCACTGGTTCCATGTGGGGAAAGTGAGATGTTCTGTGGACTACAGGTCCGGACGGGCTGCTCCTCCTCCACACTCAAGAACCGTGTCTGGTTCCGAGGTGATGCAGCGTCCAACTGACGCTTTCACACCAACAAAAACAAACCCAACTAAGAGCTTTTGGTTCAAATGGACCAGGTCTGGGACCAGACCAGGACCAGACCAGAGGCTCAGAGCCCACGGCAGGGCCGGAGCTCGAAACTGAGGCTCGGAGTCAAAGTCTGAGTCAAAGCTCGGAGTCTGCTCTGGTCCCCTGGCTCTGGTCCCACTCTGGTCTGGTCCCACTCTGGTCCCACTCTGGTCTGGTCCTGGTCTGGTCCCGGTCTGGTCCTGGTCTGGTCTCAGACCTGGATCAGTCCTGTTTCAGTCCGTATGCGGTGCAAAAGTTCGGCATCACAGTCACGGACGTCACGTAATCGGGAAACGGCCGTTATCCTTTTTTTCATTTTGGTTTTGGAGACAAATAACGAAGAAAACAGTTGTTTTTTCGTTTTCTTATTTTTGGTTTTATATTGAAAAACGAACGAACGACACACAGATTCAGGAAACGGCCGTTATCCATTTTTCCTATTTTTCATTTAAACACAAAATCAAAAACAAATCATTATCTGTTTTTTCATTTTGGTTTTGGAGACAAATAATGACAAAGTGTTTGATGCCAGGCGACTCGGTGCTGATGTTTGTGACGTAAACACGTACATGACCTGAGCACATGTGACCAGAGTTTTGCGTCTTGGGCAGCGTGGACAGAAACAAAGTATTATTTGTGCAAACATGTTACGTAATTTCACATTGTTGTTGTTGTTTTTTGTGCGTCCCTCAGTCTGACATGTCACTGCTCCCGGTTGAGTTTACAAAAAAATAAACTAATGAAATTTAAGACTTTTGTGATAAAATTAAGACTTTGACAACATCATTTAAGACTTTTTAAGGCCTTAATTTAGGAACATGAAATTTAACTCTCTCAGACTCAAATTAAGTTTTAGTAGCAGGAAAAATCTGGTATTTGGGGAAAATGATCCTATGGGGCAGTAATATACAATCCTGACTTTTTTTTTTTTGAGACCTTCACATCCAGTTTGTCCGGGATGTTGCAGATTTGGTCCAGTGTGATAAATTAACACTGAAAATGATATGAACACTCACTTTATTTGTATCTCACTTTTCGTAACAATGAAAACATAAAGCTCAGAGTGTAACAGCTTCACAGCGGCAGAACAACATCACTTTTTCATGTGGTTCTCCAAGAAACTATTTGGTAACACTTTATAATAACTACATATTTAGCCGTAATAAAGCATGAACAACGACTTAATTAATAATGATTCACACTTAGTAACTACTTAATTACTACTTTAATCAGCACTTGCACTTAATTTTCCTGTGCTGTAAATAGTTCCTCATAATTATTTCATACTTAATTACTCATGAACTAACCATTTGAGCATTTATTAATCATTAGTAAACTATGATGCAATTTTTTACAGCGTATGAACGTGTATTGTGTATGACAGGAGGGTAGTAATTACACACGGGTGAGTCAGGACTAAACCAGGACTAAACCAGGACTAAACCAGGACTAAACCAGGACTAAACCAGAACTAAACCAGGACTAATCTTGGACTTAAGAGAGAAAACCCCGAGCAGTTTGTCCACAAATCGCGATCGGGCAATTGCCGCGTTTACCTCCGTGAGGAGCAGAGCTGAGCCGCTCCTTTCTCCTGCGTCACCTCCGACCCGACCCCACACTGAGTCCTGTTTCAGTCCTGTTTCAGTCCTGTTTAAGTCCTGTTTCAGTCCTGGTTTAGTCCTGGTTTAGTCTTGGTTTAGTCTTGGTTCAGTCTGTGGCGTGGGCAGTGCAAAAGTTTGATATAATCTCTGGTTAACGGGCAGGTGCGGTCCTGTCCTGGCGGGTGCGGTCCTGTCCTGGCGGGTGCGGTCCTGTCCTGGCGGGTGCGGTCCTGTCCTGGCAGGTGCGGTCCTGTCCTGGCAGGTGTGGTCCTGTACTGGACTCTGCTCTGTCGGCTCCATTATGGAATAAATGAATCTTCAGTTTGTTACATAAAGAAGGAGGAAAATAACAAAAGGACGACAGCAGCAACAAGTTTTAAGAAGGAAGTAAAAAGTGTTGCACCTGTCGATCCTGTCGGAGAAAAGTGTATAAAGTTTGTGCTGAGGTTTTACAGACTTAAAACAGATAGAATAATTGTAAAATATAAAGTTGATACTTCGTGGATTTCAACTATCGCAGGTTATTTTTAGAACATAACTCCCACGATAAACGAGGGACACTGAACTCTCACCTCAACCTGTGCACATGGACTCACACTTGTCCCGACCGGGACGGAAAAACTGACAATTTCTTGTACAAGTCGTTGTTAAATGTTCTTTTGTGTTTCAGTGTGTTTCAGACTGACCGACTGTTTGTGTCTCGCTCCTTCTGAGTCACAGACGAGAGACGCTCAGTTTAATGAACGATACTGAAAACCTGGACATTTGCATCACTTTATAAAAAAAAAACCCAACCCCAGGACACAAAACACGACATGTCCAGGGAAAAAACGTTTGGTCGCCCAGATATATCGATCATTCAGTATCGATATCGTGGGCTGCTGTGTTGACATATCGCCAGGAGTATTTTTTGGTATATTTTAATGAATTCTTTTGTTACATCGTGACAGTTTTGTTGCTTGTTTAGTGGAAGGAAACTCATTTGTGCCAAACTTTTGACATGTTCACTTTGGACTAATCGGTATCGAGTATTGGGTCGTTTCTGTAGCATCGAAATCAAGTTTCAAGGTCATTTTTGCATCGCGACAACACAAAAGTCAAATCCGCAAAAGTTCTTTTTTTTACCCGACCACCCAAACACCGGCACATCTGCAGAAGAACCACACCAACATGAGACGCTTCGACAAAAACACAGGAAGCTGAAGCCACGAATCGTCAAAGCAAAAACTGACAAAAAACGATCTTTCATGTCCTTTTCCTTTTCTGTTTGAATTCTACGAACAACAATCCAGAAATAAACCAGGACGAGAAAAGATTTGCCCAGAACTTTGACACGTTCGGGACATTTTGGTTTTGTTTGTAAAAGAGTTTTCCTGAAGCACTTTTGGACCCATTAAAAACGATTCTTTCACATATTTCGCACCAAGAAAAGCTTCTCGACTAAAGACGAGATAAAGGATGATAATCTGACCCAACTTTGAGTCAAAATAAAACAAACTAAAATAAACTAAAACAGTGTAAAAGTAAAGAGAGTGGGTACCGGGTTTCTTGGGCACGGGCATGACTCTGGTGGCTCTTCTGGCTCTGGTGGCTCTTCTGGCTCTGGTGGCTCTTCTGGCTCTGGTGGCTCTTCTGGCTCTGGTGGCTCTTCTGGCTCTGGTGGCGGTCGCGTCGTCGAGTTTGGATCCGACGAGTCTCTGAGGCGGGTCTGAGCGGGTGCACCTGCTTTTATCAACTCTACAGCACCCAAAGGAGAGAAGGGAGGAGGAGGGAGGGAGGAGGGAGGGGGGAGGTCTGCAGCACCCAAAGGAGCAGGGGGGTAAAGGGGGAGGGTGCACTGCAAATCTCTCTGACCTGCCCGAGATTTTAAAACTTCTGTCGGGTTATTCGTCTTGTTTTCAGATTGATTATCG
>NW_026571115.1:37319932-37329932 GCF_026225935.1 Boleophthalmus pectinirostris | reverse complement strand
GTGTGTCTGTGTGTGTGTGTGTCTGTGTGTGTGTGTGTGTGTGTGTGTGTGTCTCTGTGTGTGTGTGTGTGTCTCTGTGTGTGTGTGTGTGTGTGTGTGTGTGTGTGTGTGTGTCTCTGTGTCTGTGTGTGTGTCTGTGTGTGTGTGTGTGTGTGTGTGTGTGTGTGTGTCTGTGTGTGTGTGTGTGTGTGTCTTTGTGTGTGTGTGTGAGGTTTGTCGTCCCATGTTCCATTTCCAGTGTTTGTTTTGGCGGCTCTGTGAGTGACGCAGCAGCTGCAGCAGGTCAGAGTGCGAGTCGTGTCTGAGTCGTGTCTGAGTCGTGTCTGAGTCATGTCCATGTCGTGTCTGAGTCGTGTCAGAGTCGTGTCTGAGTCGTGTCAGAGTCGTGTCCATGTCGTGTCTGAGTCATGTCCATGTCGTGTCTGAGTCATGTCCATGTCGTGTCAGAGTCGTGTCAGAGTCGTGTCTGAGTCGTGTCTGAGTCGTGTCTGAGTCGTGTCTGAGTCATGTCCAGTCGTGTCTGAGTCGTGTCCGAGTCGTGTCCGAGTCGTGTCCGAGTCGTGTCAGTCGTGTCGAGTCATGTCGAGTCGTGTCAGAGTCGTCGAGTCGTGTGAGTCGTGTCGATGTCGTCGTGTCGTCGTGTCGAGTCGTGTCCGAGTCGTGTCGTGTCCGAGTCGTGTCCGAGTCGTGTCGAGTCGTGTCCGAGTCGTGTCCGAGTCGTGTCCGAGTCGTGTCCGAGTCGTGTCTGAGTCGTGTCTGAGTCGTGTCAGAGTCGTGTCCGTGTCGAGTGTTTCTCATGTGAAGTATGTCCATCGCAAAGTGTCAGGGGCCCGGGGACAACTGCTCCTCCTCCTCTTTCTCTTCTCTCTTTCTCTTTCTCTTCTCTCCTTCTCTTCTCTCTCCCTTCCTCGTTTTATCACCCCATCATCAGGAAGTGCACGGTTAGCATGTGATGTTGCTCTGAAACGTGTGAAACGTGCTCGTAAACTCATCACCTCTCACCGACGACACCGAGTCCAAAACCCTGCGCCGCGACGTTTCACACGAACCAAAGACGAGAGAACATGACCTCAGTCCTTGAGTCTTCGCGTCGGCTCCTTGTTCGTTTTAGAGTCGATTTAAAGATTTGATTGTTTGTTTTTAAAGGTGTGAATGTTCTGGCCCCGCGTGACGCCTCGGACCTCATCCAGATTGACTCCCCGCGCGCTCTGAGGTCCAGTCTCGTTTTAACACAAGGGTGTAGGTTTATAAAGGGACCGTGGGACGTGTCACAATCAGTATTTGGGGAAGACAAAATAATCCCGACTAATATTTACCATTTTATTTTAATACACAAAAGTATCAATTTATTCCAATATTTTTCCAAACTCAGTAGCATTAATTGAACATGTTTTAGTTCACATTTTGTTTGTTTGTTTGTTTTATAAATTTTTATTGTCAGTTTTTCCCCATTGTTCTTGACACATGCACGTTTCTGTTTATTTAAATTATGTTGGATCGTCTTATTTTATTAGTTCGGTCGCCGACTAGAAAAACAGAACTGAAAGTAGTTTTATTTTTTTTTGAGAGTACAAATACATTTTTGTTTACATCCATTACATATGATGATTATTATTTTTCTCATGATTATTGTTTAAAAGTAAAACTACTTTCATTTAATGTCACGCAGAGAAAATCAAACTGTTCTGAGGCCTCGGTCGTTATGGTAAATGATCACACACACACATACACACAGACACTGGTGTGTGAGTGTCTTGCCCAAGGACACAATGACAGCATTCATCTGTTGGAGCTGGAATCACACCACCAACCAGTGGATCAGTGGATCTGACGCTCAACTCATGATGTTTATGTGGAGAGCGAGATTCAAACCACCAACCTGTGGATCAGTGGACAAACGTTCTACCAGCTGAGCTCCTGTCGCCCATTAATGACACTGAGGGCAATTGATTGGGGGCCCCTCCAGGTCTGGGGGCCCTAGGCAGCTGCCCACTTTTGCCTAATGATAAGACCACCTCTGTCAGTGATATGACGACAGGGTTACACCTGCCGCTGTTTCATTGGCTGCAACAGAGTGATGTTATTAGTGGAGCCAGGAGCCTAAACTGGGGAAGCGGCAGGACAGGGCCGCACCTGACGATGTCGTCTTGAGCAGACGTGAGTGAAGACGCTGCACCAAACTCTGGAAAACTTTTCAAAAGGAACTTACTCGTTTTGATCTTCAGTTAAAATCAACTTATAATGAGTCGGTGCGGAAAAAAAGCGACTCACCACAAGTGCACCTCCCAAACGGACCCTACTCGTGCGCCAAACGGAACCCTACTCGTGCGCCAAACGGACCCTACTCGTGCGCCACTCGCGCAAAGACCCTACTCGTGCGCCAAACGGAGTCCTACTCGTGCGCCAAACGGACCCTACTCGTGCGCCAAACTTACCCTACTCGTGCCAAACGGAACTCGCCAACAAACGGAGCCCTACTCGTGCGCCAAACGGAGTCCTACTCGTGCACCAAACGGACCTACTCGTGCGACTACGTGCACCAAACGGACCCTACTCGTGCACCAAACGGAGTCCTACTCGTGCGCCAAACGGACCCTACTCGTGCGCCAAACGGAGTCCTACTCGTGCACCAAACGGAGCCCTACTCGTGCGCCAAACGGACCCTACTCGTGCGCCAAACGGACCCTACTGCCAAACGGGCCCTACTCGTGCGCCAAACGGAGCCCTACTCGTGCACCAAACGGAGTCCTACTCGTGCGCCAAACGGACCCTACTCGTGCGCCAAACGGAGCCCTACTCGTGCGCCAAACGGAGCCCTACTCGTGCGCCAAACGGAGCCCTACTCGTGCACCAAACGGAGCCCTACTCGTGCGACAAACGGAGTCCTACTCGTGCGACAAACGGAGCCCTACTCATGCGCTGTGAACCCTGACAATATTCCATGAAAAAATGTTTGGACATGACCTCACAAATATCTCATCACCAACAAGCAAAGACAAATGTGCTACAAACTTCTACATCTCTGTTCTCCACAAAACAATCATCTCAGAAAAACAACAGATACAAACTGAACTGAGCTTTAACACCGCACACGTCATGTGCTCCTCTCTGTCTTATTTATTTTAAATGTATTTTATTGGTTTTATTTATTTATATATAACTTATCTACGGGTTTTTATTTTATTTTACTGGTTTTATTGTTTTAAGACGAGTGTGATTAAATCTGAGCATTTCTTTTATCATTATATTATTATTGTTGATATTAATATGTATGAACCTGAAATGTGTGACAGAAATAAAGTGGATTAGACTGGAGCTCTTTGCCAAATCCTGATCTCGTCAGATAAGCAGGACCGGCCTGGAGCCACAGGGGGGCGCCAGTGGCAAAAAAAACAGTTGTGTCCTTAGGCAAGACACTTCACCTACACAGGCCACGTTTACATGATGTTTTTTAATTGTTCTGAATTAAATATTTCTGAATTCAAATATTCTCCTTGGAGTTTACATGGACATAATGATTCTAAATTGAGGTTTACATAGAAAACTGGTTAAATCGTCTTTATTTACTGTGTGTCAGTGTCTGGGGGTGGGGAAGGTTCTGATTGGACAGAGACACCAACAGATTTACTTCGACCGGAAGAAAACACACACTTCATCTGCAGTGTTGTACACGTTCACACTTTTCATGAACTAGTTCAAAGTTCAGTTCATTTTATTTTTAGGTCAGAAATGTAAATGAAAGGCTGAACTTATTTTTCAAACTGACTTCCAGTTTACAACTTTACAACAAATAAACCATAAACACTAGAGCCACATCAGCCCGTTTGAGATTTGACACATTTGTTTATGTTTTACAGAAACTAATCTTAAAAACAACTTAAAAATGCATCAGCTTCTGTCGGACTAAAGGACACGACTGTGTGTTCTTTCTGTGCCAGAGGGACGTCACTGCAACTTTTGGACACGTCATTTGTAAAATGCAGTGAAAGTGACGAGGGCGGCTCCACTGCAGGCGTGTCTGGAGCAGTGCGTCCTGCGCACGTAGATTTCAGAAAATGGGATCCATTCTATTTTTTGACGCTCTACGTGAGCGTAGGCGCGTGTCCCCATATAAATACACCGAGAGCATGAATCTACTGTTGTATTTGTGTGTTTACCATCTGCACAACGTGCTCCTGGGGCAGATCTGTGTCTTGTGAAAGAGCTCAGGTTCAGATCGACTGTTAATTAATGCTTTTCCACTGAGAAACACAAAGCCAGAGCCGCGCCCTCGCCAACCACAGCCGTGCGTCAATGTGGCCTTGTCACGCGACTAATCAGGTAAAACCAAATTCCGATGTTTAATTGAACCCAACAGTGACGCACGTCGTTCATCTCATATAATTTGAACAAATTCACGTTCAAGTTCTTGATTTACAAAAGTGTTGCGTTCAAAGTTCACTGAAAAATGAACGTGTTCAATGAACTCGTTCATGCACAACACTGTTCATCTGCTACCAACTGCTAATTATTATTTCCATGTAAACTCCAAGGAGAATAGTTTAAATCTGGGCTAGTTAATTTAGAACAATTAATGTGGAATAATAAAACATCCTGTAAACGTGGCCGTAGACTCTTTATATTAGTGTCTGAGTGAGACTCTGGATCTGTTAAAATAACTGGAGGTGTTGCTGCTTGTTGCTGCCTTGAGTTGATGTAGTGACTCTCACTGGTTCTACAGCAGAAAAAAAAACATGGGCCGAGACAAGATTTTTCTCATAGAGGCAAAGTGATCACAAAATACTCGTGTTCGTCTGACAGGGACCTACAACTTTCAAAAATGTCGGATTTTGTGGCGATTTTGACCTATTTTTAGATCATAAACTTTTTCTCAGCTCAAAATCCTTCAGTTTTGTAAAAAACTCTTTATAATCGTTGGCTCCGGCTCCGCTCTGCTCCTCTCGCTCTGATTGGTCAAAGAGATCACGTGATACACGAGCCCGCGCTCCGTGCGTGCGTTCGCGTGTATTGGCGTGTGCCCGCGGGAGAAAAGACTCTACTGCACATGCTCGGTCGGCCCACAGACACCGGAAGAACCTCGCCGGGCTAAAGGCGAATCTGGGATCATGAGACATTGAGCTCGGCCCGTTGACTTGAATGGTCGACCATTTTGGAACCTGGGGGTTTGGGCTCCACCCACGGTGCCCAGCTCCAGTCAAATGAAGCTCATCAAGGCCACAGAAGCAAAAGAAGATCTGATGATGAACCACAGACTTTTCATCAGGCGTGAAAATCTCTCACCTTTGGGGTGGGGTGAACATATTTCATTACGGCCGCTGCTGTCGGTAATAAACTTGTACCGGTGTTTCAAACGCTGATGTCGTCGTGTACCAGAGTGAATCACAGGACAGGTTAAACTTTTCAAACATCCTCCCTGTCCACCCGCCTCACGTCAGCACCGCTGCTCCTCGCTTTTTCACGCTCTCTCCTCCTCACGTACAGCACACATCGGCTCGGTCGCGTTGATTAGAAAGGAAAGACGAAGCAAAAACTGAACAAAAAGTATGAGCGGGTCCGCGGCGCAGAGCGGGTCTACAGCACAGAGCAGGTGTACAGCACAGAGCAGGTGTACAGCACAGAGCAGGTGTACAGCACAGAGCAGGTGTACAGCACAGAGCAGGTCTACAGCACAGAGCAGGTGTACAGCACAGTACAGCACAGAGCAGGTGTACAGCACAGAGCAGGTGTACAGCACAGAGCGGGTGTACAGCACAGAGCGGGTGTACAGCACAGAGCAGGTGTACAGCACAGAGCAGGTCTACAGCACAGAGCAGGTCTACAGCACAGAGCAGGTCTACAGCACAGAGCAGGTGTACAGCACAGAGCAGGTGTACAGCACAGAGCAGGTGTACAGCACAGAGCAGGTGTACAGCACAGAGCAGGTCTACAGCACAGAGCAGGTGTACAGCACAGAGCAGGTGTACAGCACAGAGCAGGTGTACAGCACAGAGCAGGTCTACAGCACAGAGCAGGTGTACAGCACAGAGCAGGTGTACAGCACAGAGCAGGTGTACAGCACAGAGCAGGTCTACAGCACAGAGCAGATCTACAGCACAGAGCAGGTGTACAGCACAGAGCAGGTGTACAGCACAGAGCAGGTCTGGGTGAGGGTCTAAAAAGAAGGTACAGTGTGTTTCAGTGCAGAACAGTTTGTTTGGATTACGTTAAACCTAAATGAACATTAATCAGATCAAATGGAGATAGATTTATCAAAACATTGATATATTTGTGCCAAAATATCTGTAAAATCCAAATAAAAGTTTAAAATGACAAAGATGGTCTGGATTTGTTCTTGATGGGAAGAAATGTGTCTCCCATGGGAGACAAATGGTTATGGTTTGGGATTATAGTTTTTGAACATTCAAAAGGCCGGTTCTGTTCATTGTTTTTATGGTGATGCCGTCTCTGTATCGGTTGTTGTGGTGAAGAGGAGCTGAGTCTGGATTTAGCGTCAGTCTCCGTTCCTCCCCTCACCTCTGGTCATGACCCGAAGGACCAGATCCATGATACAAGAGACACAAATGAGTTTCCTGCGCAGGGCGTCCGGGCGTCTCCCTCAGAGACAGAGTGAGGAGCTCGGTCCCACAGGAGGAGCTCGGAGTAGAGCCGCTGCTCCTCCACGTGGAGAGGAGCGTCTGAAGGGAGGACGTCTGTTCTGATGTCTCCTGGACGTGTCCCTCAGGAGGTGTTCATGTCCCACCAGGAGGAAGACCCAGGACACACTGGAGGGACGATGTCTCTGGACTGGACTGGGAACACCTCAGGTCCCACTGGAGGAGCTGGAGGAAGTGTCTGGGGTGAGGGAAGTCTGGGAGTCTCTGCTCAGACTGATGCCCCCGAGACCCCGGAGAAGAGGAAGAACTTGGATGGATGGAACGTTCAGAATCCTGTTGGTGTTTTTATTGTCGTCTCTTTTAAACTCAGACGTAGAGTAAAATTCTTTTCTAGGCCTGGAAAATTACATTTTTAATTTCCATGACTTTTCCAGGATTTCCTTGACCTTGTGAAACCCGGATGCCCCGTCTGAAATCACAAAAGACCAAACCAAAGAGCCAATCAGGAGCCCCGGTGCTGGAGTGTGAGCAGCCGTCAGAGGAGACACAGTTTTCACCATTCTTCAGTAGAAAGTGAATTGGAGCCAGGACGGTTGGAGCAGAAACACGCACATGTTCACTTCCTGTTTGGACCGCGGCCTCGTCGGGTCCATTTATATCCAGATATACAGAGTCTATGTTTGTACAGTTGTATGGAGTAAAGGTTACGTGTGACATAAGCCGAGTTGTTGCTCCGTGTGTCGTGTGGAATGTGAAGCTGGAGGAGCCTAAACTCCGGCTCTGGTTACGGCTCATTACGGCTCATTACGGCTCATACACTCACAGGAAACAGAAAAGTTTCTGCTTTTTCATTTCAGATCTTAGACTTTTCCCTTCAAGATATATATTATTTACTCGTTGATACTTCGATGACGCGCAGCCGCGGTCGAGCTTCAGGACTCGGTTATGTAACGCCGCTCGGTGGCACCTGTCGGCGGCACCTGTCAGCTGTGTTTATGTGCCACAGTCAGGATTTACGGGCTGAGAACGAGAGGCTAAACCCTTCTAACCCCGACCGCTTTAGGAACATAAACCCCAGGCCCTAAATCAGGAGACGCCACATCCCACAGACAAGACCAGGACCAGAGCCAGGACCAAGACCAAGACCAGAGCCAGGACCAGGACCAGAGCCAGGACCAGACCAGGACCAGGACCAAGACCAAGGCCAGAGCCAGGACCAGGACCAGAGCCACAGACCAGGACCAGACCAGACCAGAAGACCAGAGACCAGACCAGAGCCAGGACCAGAGCCAGGACCAAGACCAAGACCAGAGCCAGGACCAGAGCCAGGACCAGGACCAAGACCAGAGCCAGGACCAGAGACCAGACCAGACCAGGACCAGCAGGACCAAGACCAGACCAGGACCAGCCAGGACCAAGACCACCAGACCAGAGACCAGAGCCAGGACCAGAGCCAGGACCAGAGCCAGGACCAAGACCAAGACCAGAGCCAGGACCAGGACCAGAGCCAGGACCAGGACCAGCAGCTCTCACAAACACAAACACAGAGTTTCTTCTGTTCTCTTTAGTGAAATATTTCCATATTTCTACAAACATTTGTCTGTTTTCACTTGTCACCGTGTTTGTTTTGTTTGTGTGCAGTTTCTTTGGCTTCACCCAAATCATCCAGGAGAAAGAGTTTGTGAAATGGACTTCATCCTGTGAGATCAGCACAATGTTAAATACACATAACTTTAGAAACAACAGTAGTATACAGAATATACAGTATATATACTGTATATATAAGTATATATATACAGTATATATATGATATATATACAGTATATACAGTATATACATATACTAGTATAACATATACAGTATATATATACAGTATATATACAGTATATATACTATATATACAGTATATATACTGTATATATATACTGTATGTATATATATATACAGTATATATACAGTATATATATACTGTATATATATATGTATATATATACTGTATATATACTGTATATATACAGTATATATACTGTAGTATTTGTTAGTATTTTAATACGAGCTGAGCCCCACAGTTACACTCATAAACGACAGATATATAAAACACACAGTGTTTAGAAACAACAGCAGAATTATATAAAAGTATTTGAATCTGAGCTGTGGACGTCACACGCTGATGGATGAACAGTTTGTGTGTTCATAGGAAGCTGCTGTTGTTGTGCTCTTTGGCCAAGGAGGTTCCACGTCTGACACGGGCGGTGAGAGCTTCATCTGTTCGGGTTAGAGCGTTAACACACCGACTGCCGTGTCTTTTCCGGGTAAATGAGCATTCGTCAGGCCCGGTGACAGGCCTCCCATGATGCATTGCTGTTAGCATGTCTCAGAGAATCCCGGCCACGCACAAAGTATGTGACAAATATTCACGAGTCTCTGGAAACACAAAGATCCTTTACTGCAGTGAAAGGCTCAACTGTGGAGATCATTGAAGCAAAACTATAAAGTGCAGGACTTGAACCCACAACTTCCTCTCTGTGATGCAAAGAGCACAACCACCACTGAGTCGTGATGGAAAGAGGAAATCATTTGGGCTCAGGTTTTTGCTCACTGCCACGTCCTCGGGCAAGACACTTCACCCCCCACCCCCATCTTGCTCTGTGCTCCCACTGCTCCTGCACAGTCGACTTTGAACAGTTTGACAAACACAGAGCCACAGACAAACAAGTTCATTCATTTTTTAATCCATTCATAACCCTCTTTCATCACTACGGCGACTGCAGACTGAACCACATTTCATCTGCAACTTTGGACATAAAAAGGTGTGTCTCATCTCAGGTATGAAGAGTGACGTGACAAGTTTATCAAGTCTGAGTCCAAACCAGGAAAAGTTCAGTTCAGTTCAGAGACACGGAGGCAGAAGAATCTGTGTGAACCACCATTTCAACTGGACCAAAGAAACTCCAGGCTTGTGCTGGACACTGTTGGGCAAGTGACTTTAAAACTGTAATGTGTTATTTATGACTTATTACTGTCATTTCAAAGTCATTCGTTACATTACAATATTACTGCATTTAAAATGTAAGACATTACATTACTATTACATTACTTTAACTTACTCACCAAAATAACTGCCAAGATGATGAACTTTTGCACCGTATATGGACTAAACCAGGACTAAACCAGGACTAAACCAGGACTAAACCAGGACTAACCAGGACTAAACCAGGACTAAACCAGGACTAAACCAGGACTAAAAACCAGGACTAAAACCAGGAACCAGGACTAAACCAGGACTAAACCAGGACTAAACCAGGACTAAAACCAGGACTAAACCAGGACTAAACCAGGACTAAACCAGGAAACCAGGACTAAACCAGGACTGAACCAGGACTAAACAGGACTAAACCAGGAACTAA
>NW_026571115.1:37314307-37318105 GCF_026225935.1 Boleophthalmus pectinirostris | reverse complement strand
GATGTGAATTTTTAAATTCACATAAATTCGGACTCGTTGTACGACATAAAATGAATGATATGGTTGTTTTTATTGATAAATTAAGATTTCAAACGATGTATGGCCAGTAGTGAAAACAATAATTAAGGTGAATATACAGAGTGAACATTTTTTATTGGAAAATCGCCCGCCGGCGGGCGGGTGGATGGTAAGTGGTTTTTAACCCGAGATTATATCAAATTTTTGCACTGCCTACGCCACAGACTGAACCAAGACTAACCCAGGACTAAAAAGACCCAGGACTAAACAGGACTAAACCAGGACTGAAAGTTTGTGTGGGTCTGGAGGTCAGGAAAGGAGCGTCAGCCTGCTCCTCACAGGTAAAGCGAATTGCCGTCGCGATTTGTGGACAACTGCTCGGGTTTCCTTAGTCCTGGTTAGTCCTGGTTTAGTCCTGGTTTAGTCCTCCTGGTTTAGTCCTGGTTCAGTCCTGGTTCAGTCCTGGTTTAGTCCTGGTTTAGTCCTGGTTTAGTCCTGGTTTAGTCCTGGTTTAGTCCTGGTTCAGTCCTGGTTCAGTCCTGGTTTAGTCCTGGTTTAGTCCTGGTTTAGTCCTGAGTCCTGGTTTAGTCCTGGTTTAGTCCTGGTTCAGTCCTGGTTTAGTCCTGGTTTAGTCCTGGTTTAGTCCTGGTTTAGTCCTGGTTTAGTCAGTCCTGGTTCCTGGTTTAGTCCTGGTTCAGTCCTGGTTTAGTCCTGGTTCAGTCCTGGTTTAGTCCTGGTTTAGTCCTGGTTTAGTCCTGGTTTAGTCCTGGTTTAGTCCTGGTTTAGTCCTGGTTTAGTCCTGGTTTAGTCCTGTTTCTTCTGTTCAGTAAATAAAGTCCTGTGCAGTGATGACAGTCGAGTCGCGTCTGTGAATTCGTGTTCGTACTGAAGAAAGTGAAACCGTTTCATTTCATTTGGTGATTTTAATTGTTGAAGTCGTAACTTTTTAATTCATATTCTGATGGACGCTTCAGTGAGAAAGATTTGAATCTGTGTGTGATTTATCACGGGCACGGGAGGGTAACAGGTGGAATGTTAACAGGTCCGGGCAGGTGCGGGTTTGACTTTGATATAATCACGGGTTAACGGGCGGGTGCGGTGCTGGACTGCGCGGGTGTGGGCGGGTGCAGGACTCTGGGTCGGGTCACGTTGGTCACGTGTGGTGTTGGCGGTGACACAACATGAACCACAGTGATTCAGTTTTGCTGTTATCACAACAGCCCCAATAAAAAGACTTTATAAAGTCATATTGTAGAGTCTATGGGAGTGTAAAGAGACTTCTGTTACAACAGCACAGAAAGTGAACGGAGAAGAGCAGTGGGGGATGGACCCAGACTGTGGAATATAAAACAGGAAATGGCAGCTCAGATTCAACTCATAAACTTAATACAAGATGAAGAAAAAAGAACAAATCAAATCAACCTTCATGACTCCAGCAGGTATGAAATGTGTGTGTGTTTAATCTGTTCTAAAAGGCTCCAGAGAAGAACAGAAATAATATTATTATTAATAATAATAAGAGAAAGAGGCTGGAGGTCCTGAAGGTTTATCGTCGGCTTTTGTGTTTGTCTGTGGTTTATGTTTCTGTCCTTCTTCTTTAAATGGTCTGAAAATGTGGTGAGGTGTCTGACATTTTGTGTCTTTGTGGTTTTATTTGTAGAGACAAAATGGCTTCCAGGCTGGAGGAGGACCTGACCTGTCCCATCTGCACTGAGCTCTTCAGAGATCCTGTGCTTCTGTCCTGCAGCCACAGCTTCTGTAAAGTCTGTGTGGAGAACTGGTGGAGGAACAAACACATAAAGACCTGTCCAGTTTGTAAGAAAGAGTCTTCAAAGGATCCTCCCCTGAACCTGGTCCTGAAGAACCTGGTGCAGACGTATAAAGAGCAGAGAGAGCAGACCTCTTCAGAGCCTCTGTGCAGCCTTCACTCAGAGAAGCTCCGGCTCTTCTGTCTGGACCATCAGCAGCTGGTGTGTCTGGTCTGCAGAGACTCCAGGACTCACAAAGATCACAGGTTCAGTCCCATCGAGGAGGCGGCCGAGGACCAGAGAAAACATCTGAGGACGTCCATCAAACCTCTGCAGGACAAACTGCAGGTACAGACTCTTCACCTCAGTAACTGTGGTTAAGTGAAGTTCTTTTGTTCTAAATTCAGATCAAACCAAACACACAGACACAGGGAGAACATGCAAACTCCACTCTGAAACGCTCCGTCCGGGAATCAGTCCCAGGACCCTCTTGTTAAGTGGAGGGAGCACTAACCGCTCAGCCACTGTTTGACCATGTGGAGCCTCTGCAGACCTCCCTCTCCCCAGACACCTGGTTGTGTTCTCACAGCCTTTAGAACCCTGTGGCCCTCAGCTCACACAGACCACTGTCACACTTAGACTGCTGCACCAGAGGCTGGGCTCTGCTCACTCACTTCACTTCACATTTTCTTTGAGTCTGAACTTTGATTTACAATCATCAAACTGTGTTCACTCACTTCCATCACACTAATGTGTCAGGGCCCCACACACCAGAGGGCTGCTCTCTCTGATTCACTCTGACTCTTTGTGCAGGTTCTGACCCAGAGGAAAAAGCAGTTTGAAGACGCTGCAGCTCATATCACAGCCCAGGCTCGACAGACAGAGGCACAGATCCGAGACCAGTTTAACAAACTGCACCAGTTTCTGTCGGAGGAAGAAGAGACCAGGATGAAGGCTCTGAGGGAGGAGGAGGAGCAGAAGACTCAGAGCATGAAGGACAAGATGGACACAGTGAGCAGAGACATGGAGACTGTGTCCAAAACCATCAGAGAGACAGAGGAGCAGCTGAGGGCCACAGACACCTCCCTCCTGCTACAGTACAAGTCTACAGTAGAGAGAGTGCAGCGCTGCCCCCTGGTGGAGGAGCAGGAAGATGGAACATGGAGCTTTGATAGACCAGGTCAAACATGTGGGCAACCTGAGCTTCAACATCTGGAGGAACATGGAGAGACTGGTGAGGTTCTACCCTGTCATTCTGGATCCAAACACAGCAGCGACTGAACTCATCCTGTCTGAAGATCTGAGCTCAGTGAGGAGAGGAGAGACACAGAGTCTTCCACAGAATCCAGAGAGATGTGGAGGGTGGAATGTATTTGGATCTGAAGTGTTTAGATCAGGGACTCACAGCTGGGACGTGGAGGTCGGGGATAATAAACACTGGAATGTAGGTGTGTGGGGATTTGTTCAGAGAGCGGAGAAAAAGGTGTGTGGATTTTGGTTTATACAGTTCTTTAATGATAAATACAAAGCCTGTTCTCCAGCCCCAGTTAAACTTGTGTCTGTGAGGCGTCTGCAGAGACTCAGAGTGAAGCTGGACTTGGACAGAGGAACACTGACCTTTAGTGACCCCGACACAAACACTGACCTGCACACGTTCACAGACACTTTCACTGATGAGATACGTCCATATTTATACACAAAGAACAACGTCCCCCTGAAGATCTTATCAAAGAACATAAGTGTAAAAGTGTAAATGAAACTGAAGTGTTTAAATCTGAAGGTCCAAATGTAACAAAGAGTTTGGATGGATGTCATACATTACACACAGATTTTAGTGTCAAGATCAGAGCTGTTCTAAAAATATCTGATCTGTTGTCCATGATTCTTTTGAACTTCTTTTGAAAATTGTTGAATATAAATGTACTTTTTGTGGAGGTTTGTATAAATTCTACTGTTGTATTTTTTGGAAATTATAATTATTACAGTTAATACTGTATATATGTATTATTAAAAAATAATAATAATAAAATAA
>NW_026571115.1:37301723-37308304 GCF_026225935.1 Boleophthalmus pectinirostris | reverse complement strand
TTTTTTTTGCAGTTTTCAGTTTTAGGGGGTTATTTTTTCTTGAACAGATATCGAGATATACATCGTATATGGAGATATAGCAAAATATATGGAGATATATTTTTGATCCATATCGCCCAGCCCTTGTAGAGATGATTTAAAAAGAACGACAGAGTCTGTGTTTTCTTGGTGTCGCTCCTTTATTTGAAACTCATGATTTCTCAAACAGAATTTTTACTTGTTTCAAAATGTGTTGTTTCCTCTCTTCTCTCTTTCACTCTTTCACTCCTCTTTCTCTCGTTTTCTCTCACACATTCCATCATTCAGACGATTCGAGCAGATTCAGGAAGCAAAAAAAAAAAAAAAAAAAAAAAAAAAAAAAAAAAAGAAAAGAAAAAAAAACGGAACTAAACAAAAAAAGTACAATCTTCCTCACGTCAGTCATTCGTTGGCAAAGTTTCACGGCTGGAGGTTCGGTTCACACACGAGTCTGTGATCTGCTCTTTTTATTTGGCAAGTTTGTTTGTTTGTTTGTTTGTTTTTTAAGCCGGATGCCCTCCCCGTCAGAGCAGCTTTAGTGTTCACTGTCACTGGGGCAGGCCGGGGGGAGAAGTGTCTTGCCCAAGGACACGACGACAGAGGGGAAATCTGGGTTACAACGACCACATTCAGTTTAGAACGCAGATGAAGGTTTGAATGAAGTACTAGTACAAGTAGTAGTAGTAGTAGTAAGTAGTACAAGTAGTAGTGGTGGGTTAGACTTGTTTTAGTCATGGTTAAGTCCTAGTTATAGTACAGTAGTAGTAGTACAAGTATTAGTACAAGTAGTAGTAGTAGTAGTTTTATAGTAGTAACAGGTTAGATTTGTTTTTGTCCTGGTTAAGTCCCAGTTGTAGTACAAGTACAAGTAGTACTACTACTACTTGTACTTGTATAAGTAGTAATACAAGTAATAGTAGTAGTAGTAGTAGTAGTAGTAGTAGTAGTAGTAGTAGTAGTAGTAGTAGTAGTAGTAGTAAGTAGTAGTAGTAGTAGTAATGGGTTATGTCCTGGTTAAATCCTGGTTTAGTCCTAGTTAAAGTACAGTACAAGTAGTAGTAGTATAAGTACATGTAGTTGTAGTAGTAGTACATGTAGTAGTAGTAGTAGTAGTAGTAGTAGTAGTAGTAGTAGTAGTAGTAGTAGTAGTAGTAGTAGTAGTACAAGTATTAGTACAAGTAGTAGTAGTAGTAGTAGTAGTGTTTAGTAGTTAGTCAAGTTAGTAGTAGTAGTGGTTAGTTGTAGTCTGTTAAAATAGTAGTAAGTAGTAGTAGTAGTTAGTACAAGTATTAGTACAAGTAGTAGTAGTAGTAGTAGTAGTAGTAGTAGTTAGTAGTAGTAGTAGTTTAGTTACAAGTAGTTAGTAGTTAAGTATTATTAAGTAGTTGTAGTTGTAGTTGCAGTAGTAGCAGCGGTGCTTTAAAGCGTCACGGCGATAACATCTCCATGGAGACGAGCAGACGGCTGAACCTCCAGCAGAAATGTTACGCAGTGAAGCTTTACTGAAGGCAAATGAAATGGTTTAGGTTAAATTTAGACCTGGTTTAGTCCAGTTATAACTCTGTTTTAAGTCCTATTTTTTAAACAATTTTTAGACCTGGTTTAGACCTGGTTTAGTCCTGGTTCAGAATTAGTTTAGACCTAATATAGACCTAATACAGATCTAGTATAGACCTGGTTTTTAGACCTGGTTTAGACCTGGTTTAGACCTGGGTTAGTCTGTAGTTTAGCTCTAATAGAGACTTGGTTCACTATTATTAGTGTTGGTTTAGTAGTTTTAGTTAGTAGTAGTAGTAGTAGTAGTAGTAGTAGTAGTAGTAGTAGTAGTAGTAGTTTAGTAGTAGTATAGTAGTAGTAGTAGTAGTAGTAGTAGTAGTAGTAGTTTTAGTTTCTGTCCAATCAGAAAACGAGGGGCTGTAGTGTTGGTTTTGTGTCAGTAGGGGGCACATTTGACCCAAAAAAAACCGACAAGAGAAATTACAACGGCCTTAGACCCTGTTCTAGTCCTGGTTCTAGTCCTGGTTCTAGTCCTGTCCTAGTCCTGGTTCTAGTCCTGGTTCTAGTCCTGCTTCTAGTCCTGTTCAGTCCTGGTTCTATCCTAGTCCTGTTCCTGCTAGTCCTGTCTTTCTAGTCCTGCTTCTAGTCCTGGTTCTAGTCCTGCTTCTAGTCCTGCTTCTAGTCCTGCTTCTAGTCCTGCTTCTAGTCCTGCTTCTAGTCCTGTTCTAGTTCCAGTCAAGTCCTGATTCAGTTCTGGTTTAGTCCCAGTTCTAGTTCTAGTCCCAGTTCTAGTCCCAGCAGCAGCAGAGCCCAGTATAAAGTCCGTGTTCTGAGTCTGTAGTGTTGAGCCTCGTTAGTGTAAATTTAAAATAAAAAAAGAGTTAAAAATGAGAGAAATGAAACTTCTCTGAACTTTTTTCAGAACGTCTGAAGCGTGAAAATATTAAAGAAACTATTATTATTTATTCTATGGTTTTCCTCGTCGTGTCTCGGGACTCTTCTGGAGAACTGGACCTTTAGGATCTCTGTTCTGTTGGACCAGGAGAAGGTGGGTTTTTGTTGTTTTTTTTAACTGGGACTGGGTTATTTTAGTGAATTCAGGTCCAATACCAGAAGAAACACGACAAAACCTCTTTTTAAATGTTCTGCCGCCTCATATGATCACAGATGTTATTTTCGTTTGGTAGTTCACGTCCCGGGTTGGTTGTGGTGCTGTTTTTTTTGAGGGCCCCAGACAGAAACGTTTAGGAGCCAGAGGTCTGATGGAGTTTAGTGTTTAATGTCCTGGAGGTTTCTGAAGGGTCTGGACGTGGTTCTTTAGTGTTTGAGTGAGACGTCCCCCCGTGTTGAGCCTGGATCTGGAGGTTCTGGAGGTTTCTGAAGGTTTCTGAAGGGTCTGGACGTGGTTCTTTAGTGTCTGAATGAAGAGCCTGGATCTGGAGGTCTCTGGAGGTCTCTGGTGGGCCCGATGGTGGTGGTGGTGGTTCTTCGGTGTTTGAGGAAGAAGTCTCCTGTGTTGCGCTTGAGCCTGGGCTTGGTGGTCTGGAGGTTCTGGAGGTCTCTGGTGGATCTGGGTTGGAGGTGAAGGTGGTTCTTCAGTGTTTGAGAGCGACGTCCCCCACGTTGAGCCCAGGTCTGGAGGTTTCTGAAGGGTCTGGAGGTGGTTCTTTAGTGTTTGAATGACAAGTTCCCCATGTTGAGCCTGGGTCTGGAGATCTGGAGGTCTCAGGTGGGCCCGATGGTGGTGGTGGAGGTGGTTCAGTGAGATGTCCCCTGTGTTGAGCCTGGGTCTGGAGGTTCTGGAGGTCTCTGAAGGGTCCGGTGGAGGTGGTGGAGGTGGTTCTTCAGTGTTTGAGGGAGAAGTCGCCCGTGTTGAGCCTGGGTCTGGGGCAGAGCTCCAAACATCTCCGTACCGTCTGTGGCTCCGGGCACCAGCAGAGCCTTCATACTCGCCGCGATGTGGTCCAGGTCTGCACAGCCCACCTGCGCCAGACGAGAAGGTCAAACATCAGACACACACACATGAAATATGACCTTCAAATGTGAACTATGACCCTGAAACGTGAACTATGACCTTCAAACGTGAACTATGACCCTTCAAATGTGAACTATGACCCTTCAAACATATGACCCTTCAAACAAACTATGACCCTTCAAACACAAACTATGACCCTAAAACATGAACTATGACCCTTCAAACGTGAACTATGACCCTTCAAATGTGAACTATGACCCTCAAACACGAACTATGACCCTCAAACACAAACTATGACCTTCAAACGTGAACTATGACCCTGAAACGTGAAGTATGACCCTTCAAATGTGAACTATGACCTTCAAACACGAACTATGACCCTGAAACGTGAACTATGACCTTCAAACGTGAACTATGACCTTCAAACGTGAACTATGACCCTTCAAATGTGAACTATGACCCTTCAAATGTGAACTATGACCCTTCAAACATGAACTATGACCCTTCAAACATGAACTATACCCTTCAAACGTGAACTATGACCTTCAAACATGAACTATGACCCTTCAAATGTGAACTATGACCCTTCAAATGTGAACTATGACCCTTCAAACGTGAACTATGACCCTTCAAACACAAACTATGACCCTCAAACGTGAACTATGACCCTTCAAAACGAACTATGACCCTTCAAACACGAACTATGACCCTTCAAAACATGAACTATGACCCTAAAACATGAACTATGACCCTTCAAACACAAACTATGACCCTTCAAACACGAACTATGACCCTTCAAACATAAATTATGACCCTAAAACATGAACTATGACCCTTCAAATGTGAACTATGACCCTCAAACACAAACTATGACCCTTCAAACATGAAATATGTGTATTCTTTTATAGGTCAAATTGGGGTCAGAAGCTCCAGGAAGATTCAAAATGCTCTGAAACGACACAAAATGGAGTCAATTGTTTGTGTTGCAAAAAGTTCAGTTTGTGTGATTCTGGTTCTTAAGATATGAACATAAATAAAATACATTTTATTTTTGGTCGATGATGTTGTCCAGCCCCTCAAAATGTGAAACAGCCTCAAAATTAAACCAATCAGGTAGGACGGGTCAAGTAGGACGGGTCAGGTAGGGACGGATCAGGACGTAGGGCGGATCAGGTAGGACGGGTCAGGTAGGACGTAGGGAGGATCAGGTAGGACGTAGGGACGGATCAGGTAGGACGTAGGGAGGATCAGGTAGGACGGATCAGGTAGGATGGAGGGAGGATGAGGTAGGATGGATCAGGTAGGAGGACGGGTCAGGTAGGACGTAGGACGGATCAGGTAGGACGGATCAGGTAGGATGTAGGAGGATCAGGTAGGACGTAGGAGGATCAGGTAGGACGTAGGACGGATCAGGTAGGACGTAGGAAGGATCAGGTAGGACGGATCAGGTAGGACGGATCAGGTAGGACGTAGGGAGGATCAGGTAGGACATAGGGAGGATCAGGTAGGGCGTAGGGAGGATCAGGTAGGACGTAGGAAGGATCAGGTAGGACGTAGGGAGGATCAGGTAGGACGTAGGGAGGATCAGGTAGGACGTAGGAAGGATCAGGTAGGACACTCACCCGCTCGCCGCTGTTGCCCTCGCCCTGCCCGCCTCTGTTTCCACGGCAACTCCACACGGGCACGGACACGGGCAGAGACCGGGCGAGCGCCATGGAGTTCTGCTGCCGCGACGACGCCACCTGCCCCACGGGCATAAACCGCACAGGGGGAGGAGCCTCTTCACTCAGGGAGCCTGGACGAAGAAGAGAGAGAGAGAGAGAGAAGAAGAGGAGGAGGAGAAGAGAGAAAGAGGAGAAGGAGAAGAAGGAGAGAGAGAAGAAGAAGGAGGAGAGAGAGAGGGAGAGAAGAGGAGAAGGAGAGAGAGAAGAAGACGAGGAGAAGAAGAGGAGAAGGAGAGAGAAGATGAGAGGGGAGAGAGAGAAGGAGAGGAGAGGAGGAGAGAAGAAGAGGAGAAGAGAGAGAAGAAGAAGGAAGAGGAGAGAGAAGAGAGAAGAAGAGAGAGAGAGAGAGAGAGAGAGAGAGAGAGAGAGAGAGAGAAGAGAGAGAAGAGAGAGAGAGAGAGAGAGAAGAGAGAGAAGAGAGAGAAGAGAGAAGATGAGAGGGGAGAAGGAGAGAGAGAAGAGAAGAAGAGAGGAGAGAGAGAGAAGAAGAAGAGGAGAAGGAGAGAGAGAGAGAGAGAGAGAGAGAGGGAGAGAAGAAGAAGAGGAGAGAAGAGCGAGAAGATGAGGGGGAGAAGGAGAGAGAGAAGAGGAGAAGAGGAGAGGAGGGGAGAGAGAAGAAGAAGAGGAGAAGGAGAGAGAAGAGGAGAGAAGGAGAGAAGAGGAGAAGGAAAGAGAGAAGAAGAAGAGGAGAGGAGGAGAGAGAAGAGGAGAGAAGATGAGGGGGAGAAGGAGAGAGAGAAGAGGAGAAGAGAGGAGAGAGAGAGAAGAAGAAGAGGAGAAGGAGAGAGAGAGAGAGAGAGAGGGAGAGAAGAAGAAGAGGAGAGAGAAGAGAGAGAAGAGGAGGAGAGAGAGAGGGGAGAGAGAAGAGCGAGAAGATGAGGGGGAGAAGGAGAGAGAGAAGAGGAGAAGAGGAGAGGAGGGGAGAGAGAAGAAGAAGAGGAGAAGGAGAGAGAGAGGGAGAGAAGAGGAGAGGAAGAGGAGAAGAGAGAGAAGAGGAGGGGAGAAGGAGAGAGAGAAGAGGAGAAGGAGAGAGAGAAGAAGAGAGAGGAGAGAGAGAAGAAGAAGAGGAGAAGGAGAGAGAGAAGAGAAGAGAGAGGAGAGAGAGAGAGAAGAAGAGGAGAGAGAGAGAGAGAGAGAGAAGAGGAGGAGAGAGAGAGGGAGAGAAGAGGAGAGAGGAGGAGAGAAGAGAAGAAGAGGAGAAGGAGAGAAGAGAGAGAGAGGGAGAGAAGAGAGAAGAACGAGAGGGAGGAGAAGAAGAGGTGGAGAGGGGAAGAAGAGGAAGAAGAAGAAGAAGAGAGGGGGGATGAGGAGAAGAAGAGGGAGAAGAGGAGAAGAGGGAGGAGAAGAAGAGGAGGAGAGAGAAGGAG
>NW_026571115.1:37234223-37296723 GCF_026225935.1 Boleophthalmus pectinirostris | reverse complement strand
TTTATTTTATTGTAATTCATTCCTTGATTGTCAAAGAATCTAACGTTCAGGTAAAAACTAAACTTTAACATCAGTTTTGGTGAATAATTCTCAACATGAAACTTAAATACAACTTTTTCTCAAACAGAATTTGTATGAACAAACTGAACTGACGCCTACAGTCCAACAGGGGGCATCACACCTCCAGAAAAAGTTACACACTGAACCTTTAAATGTCAAAAAAAAAAAAAAAAAAAAAAAAAAAGTGCCTGATTCTAAGATGAAGTGATGAAAAACGCGTCGAGTCCTGAACAGCGACAGTTCGGACGCGGAGACTCACCGCCCTGTGCGCCGCCGCGGGGTCAGAGGTCAGCTCGATCTTGGCTCCGCCCCCTGCGCTGTGTCGCGTGTGTCTCTGCGCCGTCAGCATCGTGGTGGAGTGAAGAACGCCGATGTCCTCCATGTACCTGACACACACACACACACACGTTTACACACACAATTACACACATTTACAAACATTTACACACATTTTTACACACGTTTACACACATGTTTACACACATGTTTACACACGTTTACACACATGTTTACAGACACACTTGTAATTCGATATATTGCGATGTCCCATGATATTTCTGCGAGACCTTTGACGAAACAATGTCACGATATTTCTGTTATTGTCACATCCATCGTAATAACCGCTGAACATTCCACCACAGACAAACATGCAGAACTCCTCCAGAGCGATGTCACTGTAAACTATCAGTGACTCCAAAAACGTGATAAAATCTGATTCAGTTTGGGGATGTCGTTTCTCGAGATTAAAATGATTTTGCAATAATCGTTGGGACATTTTATAATCGTGAGAACAAAAAAACAAAGAATATTACCATTTTATCACCAGAAGTTGTTGGAAAAAAACAAAAAACTACTTATTCTTGAGGTTTTCTTCTAGTCCAGGGGTGTCAAATATACGGCCCGGGGGCCAGATCCGGCCCTCCAAGACCTTTAGTCTGGCCCTCGGCTGATTTTCTACTAAAATATTGTAATTATATTTTCTATTAAAATGTTGTTAATTTTCTGTGGTGTTTATCACAGCAGCGTCTCCAGCGTCTCTGTACGTGGCCCCTCCCACCAGAGCAGCACAAATGAAGACTTGTCTCTTTCCAAACGCTCTTAAAGGACGATCGTTTTGACTGTTGACCGTGACACCCTCATCAGAAAAATGTCCAACATGAGAAAAGTGGAGCCGAGTGCAGGATTTTACAACAAAAATTTACTTATTCCTGTTTACAGACAAGTTCATGTTCAAACTTTGTGTTGAAATTGTATTTTTCTTAAAGTTTCAGGTTGTTCATAATATTATAATATTTTGTAAAAGAAAAAGTTCATCAATTAAAAAAGATTTGTGTAATAGATTTGTGTTTCTCTGCACAAATATTTGAACTTATTGTTATTTTTGGGGTTTATATGACATGAGTTTTCTGATCCGGACACTTTGGGATCAGAGTCGGTTGGACACGACGCCCGGAACAAAATGAGTTTGACTCTCCTGATGTAGATGTTGTTTTCACTTATAACAAAGTACAATTCTTTTAAAGTTGTTTAAATATGGATCTTATTCATAATATTAAAAGTGTAATTAATCACATGTGTAACATTTAATCACCAGAATGTGCTGAAAAAAACAACAAAAAACTACTTATTGTTGATGTTTTCTTCTAGATGATTGTTGTTTTCACTTGAACAACTTTAATAGAATTGTACTTTGTTATAAATATGGATCTTGTTCATATTATTATCATATTATTAAAAGTGTAATTAATCACATGTACGACATTTTATCACCAGAATGTGCTGAAAAAAAAAAAAAAAAAAAAAAAAAAAACGACTTATAATTAGAATGTGCTGGAAAAAACAACAACAAAATAACTAATCGTTGATGTTTTCTTCTAGATCATGTTGTTTTTACTTATAACAAAGTACAATTCTATAACAGTTGTTTAAATATGGATCTTATGCATGTGATTCCACTTTTAACGTTATGAATAACATTTTATCATTAGAATGTGCTGAAAAAACTAAACAAAACTACTTATTATTGATGTTTTCTTGTAGATCACTGTTGTTTTCACTTAGAACAAAGTACAATTCTTATTCATAATATTAAAATGTTAAACATGTGATTAATCTGACTTTTATCACCAGAATGTGCTGGGAAAAAACAACTTATTCTTGATGTTTTCTTCTAGATCGTGTTGTTTTTACTTATAACAAAGTACAATTCTATAACATTTCTTTAAATATGGATCTTATTCATAACATTAAAAGTGTAATTAATCACATGTACGACATTTTATCACAGGAATGTGCAGGAGAGAAAAAAACAAAAAACAAATTATTATCATTAGAATGTGCTGGAAAGTTTACTTAATCACATGCATTACATTTTATCACCAGAATGTGCTAGAAAAAATGACTTATTCTTGATGTTTTCTTCTAGAGCAGCGATATAACCATATATATTAGAGCTGCCGCCGCACACAGATCGACTATAGAGACATGATTTATTTAACATGTTGTTATTATTTTATATTCTGTTTGTTCTGGATTCAGTGTTTAAGCAAAACTATTATTAAACATTTATTTAATAAGATAAAGTTTAACATTACAGATCTGGAAAGAAGAGAAAACATGCAGATGTTGAAATTTACCATTAAATATTTAAATATCCACGACTTTGTCCCAGTTTTTTATTTTTGCCTCTGTGAATTTGAGTTTGACTCTCCTGTTCTAGATCATGTTTTTACTTATAACAAAGTACAATTCTATAAAAGCTGTTGAAATATAGATCTTATTCATGACATTAAAAGTTTAGATGATGTGGTATTTGCATTTACATTTGTCTTGACTCTTTTCGGGCTCTTTTGGTCGTGTGGCGCCCTCTTGTGGTGATCTGCAGTGAAGTGACCCTGGTGCTGTGAGTCTGGTGAGTTCATGGGAGTTGGACATGAGGTGAGTCACTGATTTTAACTGTCATTATAAATCGTGTATTTCTGTTTATTATTCATTATATAATTACTGTCTAAATGTACACTTTGTTTATTTTCATTTGGGACATTTATGAGCTCGTATTTGTACAATGTTTGAGTTATTACAGAGTAAGAAGAGTCGTAACAGAAGTGAACTTTTAGATGCTAAAGTGACTTCATCTCCTTGTAGATCTGCTCTCCGTGTTGAGTCGAGGTTTCCCAACCAGAACATTTTTGTTTCATGAAGATTAAAACCGCAAAAGGCACAACGCTGAAAAACTACGACAATCAAGACAAACACAGACACCAAGATGGGTTTGTGTCCAAGTCCAGCTCAGTTACACACGTGTAACATTTTATCACCAGAATGTTCTGAAAAAAAATCTACTTTCTTCTAGATTATTGTCGTTTTCACTTAAAACAAAGTACAATGTTCTGTAATTTAAATGTTATCAAATGTGAAACTGGCTCAAAACCGCAGAAAATTAAACCAAATGTTTGTATTTGGTTTGTGCTCTGACTGTTTTCATTTGTGTGAGTTTATTTCTAAAATGATTAATTATTATTTTTGTGTAAATTATATTTTGGTCATTTCTGCTCAGCTGACGACAGCGACTTTAACAAAACTCCACAAAGAGAGTGAAGAGAAACAACATGTTTGATAAAATAACACAGACTTTTCCACAGCCTCAGGTCGTTTCTCGTCACTTGTTTTATGGAGTTTTGTTAAAGCCGCTGTCGTCATCTGAACAGAAATGACCTCATATCATTTATGCAAAAATAATAATTGATATTTTAGAAATAAACTCGCACAAATGAAAACAGTCACACACAAAACAGCACAAACCAAATACAAACGTTTGGTTAAATTTTCTGCTGTTTTGAGCCAGTTTCTCATTTTGAGGAGCTGGACGACGTCATCGACCCAAAACAAAACAAATGATTGACATTTTGTGTTGTTTTATTTCATTATGAAGTTTCCTGGAGGCCGCTGACCCCAATTTGACCTTTAAAAGAATCATTAACATCTCCAAAACTGTGTGGACGCCTGAAAACACTGATACTCCTGAAGAACCCGTATGTCGTTCGTTCATTCATTTTTCTAAATAAAACCAAAAATAACAACAAAAAAAAAAACAATTTTCTTCATTATTTGTCTCCAAAACCAAAATGAAAAAACAGATAGTAATACATTTTTTTCAGTTTTTGATTTTGAGTTTAAATGAAAAATGGAAAAAATGGATAACGGACTGAACCAGGACTAAACCAGATCTGGAACCAGACCGGGACTGAGTCTGGGACTGAGACCACGACTTAGAACGGGACCGAGGCTTGGGACTGAGGCCGGGAACCAGGACCGGGGCCAGGACTGAGACCGGGACTGAGACTCAGTCCCGGTCTGGTCCCGGACCTGGAGTTTAAGTCACAGAAACGGGGAAAAGGCCGTTCGCTGTTTTTTTGTTTTTTTTTTTTTCAATTTTTCTTTTAAACACAAAATCGAAAACTGAAAAAAAACAAATCTTAATCCTTTTTTTTTTTTTTTCATTTTGGTTTTAGAGACAAATAATGAAGATAATAGTTGTTTTTTTCCGTTTTATTATTTTTGGTTTTATTTTGAAAAACAAATGATCCACGAATTCACAGGGAGCTGTTTTTTGAGCGCTCAGTTTATGCAAATGAGTCATGCGGTTTTAAGTTTTGTTTCTGTAAAATGTAAACAAATGTGCTCAAAGCTGTGAGGAGAATGAAACCTCACAGACACAGAAACGACGTGTCTGGACGCAGATCGTTTCCTATACGGTGATTTGTTTCAGTGTAAACATAACCACAGTTTTCGTGCAGGTTTGTGTTTCGTGGGGCGACTTCGCGCAGGTGAGTTTTGCTCCGTTGTGGTTTCGGTGGCGTGATCTCGGCGCTGGACTCACCTGCGCGCCGACTCGGCCAGGAACCCCGGGCCCCACACGCCGTAGGAGAAGTCGCACTCTCGGGGGTAGGGGGCGCCCTCTCGCTTCTTCTCCGTCTGCTCGCCCGACCGGAACTTCTTGCAGGCCGTGAGGATGGCCACGTCGCAGCCGGACTTCTGACTGTACGCCTCCGCCGCGGAAAGCAGAGCCAGCCAGCTTTCCCTGTGGTTGTCGGGGATGTCCATGTCGGTCTGCTGGGAGGCCATGTCGGTGCGATGTGACGACGAAGAGTTCTGCTGGTGAACGGGACGAGGCGCTCAGACCAAAAGGAGAAATAATAAATATGAAATAGGCACGATGGGTTTTGTGAAATGTGGAGACGTGGAGCCGGGGAGAGACGCCGCTGATGCTGGTGAAACCTGCGAGAAACAAAAAACACACAACAGATTTAACTTTACTCCTCTGACTTTGGCTCGATTTAGTTTTCCTCATAAAAAAAAAAAAAACACAAATATTTATTACGAAATCATAGTTCACACGAGTCCACGCTCATAACTCTGCTCCAAACCTCATACTTCTGGATTTTGGCTTTTACAGAAGTGAAGTTTTGTTCTGTTTGAATCTTCACTCTAAAATCTGCACAATTAATCTGGTTAATTAAATTTATTTGTGTTTTTATTGTCATTATTGTCATTATTATTATTATTGTCATTATTATTATTATTGTCATTATTATTATTATTATTGTCATTATTATTATTATTATTAGTCATTATTGTCATTATTATTATTATTATTATTATTGTCATATTATTATTATTATTTGTCATTATTATTATTATTATTATTATTGTCATTATTATTATTATTGTCATTATTATTATTTTTTTTCATTATTATTTTATTTTTATTATTATTAGTGTTATTATTTTTTTTTTTTTTATATATAATATATATATATATGTATTTGTGTTTTTAATTTATTTGTGGATATCATTAAGAAGTCGCCGATACGATACACAGGCCACGATACGATGCATATCTCTACACAGTGTATTTTTGATTTGATACGATACATTTCAAAACGATTCGATACGGTTCACTTGAAAATTAAGCCTCAATCATGTTTGTGACACTGAAAGTCTTTGTTAAAACACTTCTTCTTGTGCAAAGTTCAAATGAAACACAAACAGTTTAATCCTCAAACAGTGAAAATGTACCGTATTTTCCGGGCTATTAGACGCGCTCTTAAGCCTCTAACCGCATCAAAAAGCGACCACGTGCCACAATCCAGAGCGCCCCATACACGAATCCACTCGGGTGTCCCAGCACGACTTCAGTAAACTACAACGCCGCAAACACACACGGAGCAGACAGCGACCGCACAGCGAAACACACCCACAGACACACTCATCACTCCACGCTGACAAAGAACGCAACGGAGGAACGAAGAGAAAAAAGCGACGAGCGCAACGTGCCGCTTCTAGACACGACTGAACAACTGAGTCACTGCGAACACGCCGACAATCCAGCGACAGCACCCTCCCTACACGCCACAACTGAACGAAGCCCAGAGTCACCGTGAACGAACAAACAAACAAAACCACTCACCCATCACACTGTTGTGTTTCCTTTAAAGTCCCACGCGGTTTATTTGTGAAAACAGTTCGAAAATAGACCATTTAATCACAGAGCGTCTTATAATCCAGAGCGACTAATAGCCTGGAAAATACGGTAATTTGGTTCCAGTTCCAGTTTTGTTGTTTGTTCAGAGGAAGGAAACTCATTTATGCGACACATTTGACATTTTCAGTGGACCGATTCATCAGACGGTTTCACTTCGTAGAAACCGTGTGACCTCACAGTGTTAGGATTCGTTCGCTCGACGGTCGGCGGGGACTTTTTATCATTTAACCAATCGCTGTCATTTGGTCGTGACGTTTGTAATGCGCCGCTAACGGGGATAACTGGTACATTAAGCTTTTCCCAAATCCCGTAGGAAGAAGGACAATAACATCTTTCCTCTTGATAAAATTCACCAAATATTCTCTTTTTTCCAGTGTGTGACCCCGGGGTGAACATTCCACTATAGTAAAGTGACCCCCCTGTAGGATTTTGACTCCTCTTACTTTTTCCCAGACAGCACCCTCCCTGCACGCCACAACTGAACGAAGCCCAGAGTCACCGTGAACGAACAAACAAAAACCACTCACCCATCACACGGTTGGGTTTCCTTTAAAGTCCCACGCGGTTTATTTGTGAAAAAAGTTCGAAAATAGACCATTTACTGACAGTGCGCCTTATAATCCAGAGCGACTAATAGTGCGGAAAATACGGTAGTCAGTCTGGCGCCACCTAGTGTCTCCGCTCAGTTTCATTTCTCTCCAGAGACTAGGTCAGGAATCAGAAAACACTTGACATTTCACAAAAACACCGAAGTGCGAGTTTGACCAGCCAGTCAGAGAAGAGACAGACATTCTGTGTTGTCGACGATTCCCGAGATCCCGAGGATTTAAAGCCGGTGTGGTGAAGCATTTTGACCCCGGGGTCAAAATCCTATTCTGGTATGTTGACCCCCCTATAAAAATCTATATTTTATTAATAAACAACTTGAATTCTATAGAAAAACTTTGAATACTAAAACTATATCTGCAAATTAAAACATATTGACATATTTAAAAGTGTTTTTGGAAGAACTCAGATGCATTTTTTATGTGGATTGTAACTTTAGAATGTTAAAAATGACTTAGTTGTTTAAACACATATTTTAGTAAGTCGTTAGTTAATCAAAGTGATGTAGAATGATTTGGAATCTTGTTCAAATAAACAGAGCTGATCAGTTTAGTTGTTAAACAGATGACAGGAGAAGATTTAATAACACAACATGACTAAATTCAAGGTGGTTATTCTTACAAATCGTCGCCTAAACTGACATTCTGATGAAGGATTATCTGAACATAACAAACTAAAAACCATATCAATGTAAAATACAAAGTAAAAAGTGACAAGATTGTTATGTATATGCAATTTTAACAACACGTTACATTTACACAAAGTCGTTCTCCAACAAAACATTCTTTAAAATACCTTAAAAGTTCGTGAATATGTAGAAATATATAATAAAAGTAAATGACATGAAAAATAATGATTAGATAAGTAACGACTAAAGAAAAAAGTAAGAGGAGTCAAAATCCTACAGGGGGGGGTCACTTTACTACAGCGGAATGTTCACCCCGGGAACAAAATACTATCACACACTGGAAAAAAAGAGAATGTTTGGTGAATGTTTGGTCTTCCTACGGGATTTGGTGCATTACATACGTCATGACCAAACAGCAGCGATTGGTTAAATTTTAAAAAGTACCGTATTTTCTGCACTATGGGACGCGCTCTTAATCCTCCAACCCCATCAAAAAACGACTGCGCGCCACAATCCAAAGCGCCTTAGAGTGCGGAAAATACGGTACCCGCCTACGGTCGAGCGAACGAATCCTAACACTGTGAGGTCAGACGGTTTCTACGAAGTGAAACCGGCTGATGAATCAGGCTAGAAAATGTCAAATGTGTCGCATAAACGAGTTTCCTTCCTCTGAACAAACAACAAAACTGGAGCTGGAACTAAATCATTTAGTAAAATAAACCTCCTTCCATCCTCTTGGTGATATATCGATACAGCAGCCCACGATATCGATACTGAATCATCACATTCAACGATACAATTACATTGATATTTTTGCACAGCCCTAGTTTTTAAATCATTGAGGTCCTGTTTATACGCGAACGCTTATGGGTAAAAACTAGAGCCCGACCGATATATCGGATGGCCGACATGAGCACCTGGAAGCATATCGGCTATCGGCCGATATACTTGCTGATAGGGGCCGATATTTCATGTGGGCATGTTATACATCCTTATAAAGCTTAGACTCTCTACATTATGTTCATTTAATCCAATTTACAAATATATAAATGTCCAAATATGTGGCTCCGCGAGTCATTTGTCTGCGTGTGTTCGTACTGCCCCTGAACACACCCCCAGAGTCACGTGCGTTTGTTTACATCCGCAGATATTGATCCAAACACTGAGATTATTTTCTTTTTACGGACAATCGGTTTGAGTCTGGATTAAAAGGACATTTATTAGTTCAGATTTGTGATGTGAGGAGGAGCCTGTGTGAGCGGTGAGTTTTGGAAATGCATCGACTTTGAAGATAGGTTTGGTTTTGTTAGCGATTAGCTGCTGTAGCTCCCGCACATAAACAGGCTGTTTTCTATTGGTCTATTGTAAAGTGTTTACATTGGCCGTATATTTGTTACTGGACCAGCATTGATATGTAAATGAGCTGTGAATAGACGTGTAAATGATGAAATTTGCGCATATAATTAATTACCGCGGCGCGCAGCATTTACGGCTAAAGGCTAATAGCTGTAGTTTCTTTACTAGCTAGTAGTTATGGGTCGGTCGCGAACGAAGCGGCTCTTAGATCCGGCTCTTTGAAGCGAACGACAGGAGCCTGCTTCCTCATTGGGAGCCGTGTTTTCTCTTTCTCTCACTTTTTTCTCTTCACGCCGTGTGCAGACTCTTGGTAGTTTGACAGCGGCAGCGGCTAAAAACGAAACTTTCAGAAATCTGCGTGTGCATAGGATAAAAAAAAAACATGCATAAGTATATTCAGCATAAAATAAATAAACCAGGACTAATCTTGGGGTCGAGAGAGGGAGAGACCGAGTCCCGACACTCAGTCCTGGTTAAGTTCTGGTTTAGTCCTGTTTTACACATAGTTTAGATCTGTTTTAGTCCTGATTAAGACCTGCCTTAGACCTGCTTTAGTCCTATGACATGTCATGTAAAGAGTCAGAATAACAATAAATGTTGCCTAAATAAACCCAGTTTAAAATCCACAAGAGCCAAACCTAAGTTTTTTTTTTTAATAATTCAAGATTTACAGTGAATTTTTACATCACTAAATATATCGGCGATTATATCGGCTATCGGCAGCTCCAACTCCCATTATATCGGTATCATATCGGCAAAAACAAAATCCATATCGGTCGGGCTCTAGTAAAAACGACAAAATATGTGATGGGAAGTGTCTTTTGTTTAGACGGTGACGGTGTTTTTGGGACTGAAAAACGCAAAAATCTGAACCCAGCCTCCAGAGTGTAAAAGTTGAATAGGCTCCACCATAATGTTTCCGTCTACACTGCCCAAGACGCAAAACTCTGGTCACATGTGCTCAGGTCGTGTACACGTTTACGTGACAAACATCACCACCGAGTCGACTGGCATCACACAGTCCAATTCCACACACTTTTGCCTCACCGACTGCAACAGATTTACTCCCGAAAAAACTTGTCTAAACGCGGAATAAAAAATGAAGACACGACGCCACTTTTACGTTTTCTGTTCTGTACAACTGTACAACAACTCACCCTTATGGAACAGATAATACTCCCTACAACTGTACAACAACTCACCCTTATGGAACAGATAATACTCCCTACAACTGTACAACAACTCACCTTTATGTAACAATAATACTCCCTACAACTGTACAACAACTCACCCTTATGGAACAGATAATACTCCCTACAACTGTACAACAACTCACCCTTATGGAACAGATAATACTCCCTACAACTGTACAACAACTCACCCTTATGGAACAGATAATACTCCCTACAACTGTACAACAACTCACCCTTATGGAACAGATAATACTCCCTACAACTGTAGAACAACTCACATTTATGGAACAGATAATACTCCCTACAACTGTACAACAACTCACCCTTATGAAACAGATAATACTCCCTACAACTGTACAACAACTCACCCTTATGGAACAGATAATACTCCCTACAACTGTACAACAACTCGTGATATCGTATCGTCAAAAGTCTCACAATAATATCGTGGACCATCACAATATATCGAATCACAAGTTTCTTTATTTAAATTCAGGTTTTACAGTAGTAACAGTTTATAACCACCGGAAACTACATTTCCCATGATTCATTTCAGCGCAGACAACATGAAGAAATATGTTTTTTACTTGAATTCTTGGAATTATGATGGAAATGATTCACACCAAAATCTTGTCAGGGTGTTTTAAAAGCAAAAAAAGTGTCCTGTCTGCAATTATATCAGCCTCTGCAAAATATCGCAATAAATATCGTAACATGCGATGCATATCGTGATAATATCGTACAGAGAGATTTGGATATCATTGCATCCGTAGTCGTTCTCTATGTTTATAAGCTGTTGCTACTATAAAACCTACATTTAAATAAAGAAACTTGTGATTCGATATGTTGCGACAGTCCACGATATTATTGTGAGACTTTCGACGATACAATATCACGATATTTCGGTTGTTGTTACATCCGTACATTTCTGTATAATGCACACATGGTTATTAATGTGCATTTTAACTAAACAATAACAGTAAGAGCCCCTCGAAGCGTCTGCACTGTCACATTTGAGAAACAAAAGATTCTCGTGTGCGTACAGTAGATTTACGTATGCGTCATGATATTACGGTCATTTACGCGTCATGAAACTCTCCAAAAACATTTCAAGCACGTTCTCAAATCTCGTTTCGTGCACGCTCGGTCCTTTTCGAACCCGTGCGTTGCTTTTCTTTGCAGGATGCACGTAAACACCGCAGCCTCTGACACCACCGTGAGCCTCGTTAGCTTCGGCCGCGTTAGCCGCGCCGCTGCGGGTCCATCCGCGGAGTGTCATGTCACCGGCGCTTTGTGACACGTTACCGAACGATCCACCGGCGCAAACCCGCGTGCCCCCGCTCCCCGCACCGTTAACGATCGTGTTTATTTCGAGCTCGCATGTGTCGCAACTGCCATCTGCACGCAGCTTCTCGCCTCGTCTCCGAGTTTTCGCCCGTTTGCAGACACTTAAACAAATCTTAAAACGCAAACATGGCGTGAGCGGCTTTGGCAGCGCGTGCACTCACCCTTGAACCTTCCGTGGCGACCGTAGCGCGGTGGTGTTCGCTCTAAAACGTGACTTTTTTCGGACCAAACGCAGTCTCTTTGCCCTCGTTTCTCTCCCCGAGGCTCGTCTGCAGCAGCGCGTCCGGTCCGACCCTTCACAATAAAAGCACGCAGCGTAAACAACACCATTTTCTGGACTTTATTTCACCCGTAAAACCATTAAACATAAATCATAATCTGCGTTTCAGATTAGGTGTTTGCTTTGCACTTTCGATTTTATATTAAAATCTTCAAAGTTTTATCTATTTAAATAATAATTTCCAAATAAAATCCAAATAAGTTCCCTTGTGGTACAATAAAGTTTGTCTGAGTCTAAGTTAAATGTCCCGTATGTCACATGCGAAGTGCTGATTTTAAAGTGAACCGCTCTTTTTAACTTCAGTTCAGCAGAGATTTGTAATTCAGGGCTGAAAAGATCCAAATGAATCTAGTGCAGGTGTGTGAAGTTTAAAACACAGTGGAGCACTTCCTGTATAGCACATGACATCACAAGGTGGAATAGAGTGTTTTGTGTTTGAGAGAAGAACTCAGAAACTCTCTCTTCAGGTTAAACACAATGACAAAATAAAAACTCACAAACAGATTTTATAATATTTTATTTTTTAAACACATTTCCGGCGGGTGTGCTCTGACGTCACATGTTTACACTCCAATCGAACGCGCGCTGTGCACGTGACCGGGGTTTGGGGTGGGCTCGTGCTCGCCTGTCCACGCACGCCGTGCACGTGCACAGCAACAGATGTGCAGAGAATCATACTGTAATACATTTATACTGTAGTACATTTATACTGCATACTGTAGTACATTTATACTGTGGTACATTTATACTGCATACTGTAGTACATTTATACTGTAGTACATTTATACTGTAGTACATTTATACTGCATACTGTAGTACATTTATACTGTAGTACATTTATACTGTATACTGTAGTACATTTATACTGTAGTACATTTATACTGCATACTGTAGTACATTTATACTGTATACATTTATACTGTAGTACATTTATACTGTATACTGTAGTACATTTATACTGTATACGTAGTACATTTATACTGTAGTACATTTATACTGCATACATTTATACTGTAGTACATTTATACTGTATACTGTAGTACATTTATACTGTAGTACATTTATACTGTATACTGTAGTACATTTATACTGTAGTACATTTATACTGCATACTCTAGTACTGTTATACTGCATACTGTAGTACATTTATACTGTAGTACATTTATAATGAATATTGTAGTACTGTAGTACATTTATACTGTAGTACATTTATAATGAATATTGTAGTACTATTTATACTGTAGTATTGTAGTACAGAGGGTCAGAGGAGCAGAGTATTTTTTCTCTGTGGTTGTTTCTTGACTCGTCATGTTACAAACTCTGACTCTGACTCTCGGTTTAAAAAGTTGAGGTGATGAGTCGTACTCAGTTACTTTTACTTGAGTAACTCTTTGATAGAAGAGTACTTATCTGAGTACTTTTCAGACTCTGTACTTTTACTCCTACTGGAAGCAGTATATAGTACAGTGTAATTATAAACCAGGGGGGTTATGTGTCTTGCTCAAGGACACAATGACCGCGTTCATGTTGAGATTGGGATTCCACCTGTCACCCTGAGCACCTGCCAGCAGAGCACCTGCCAACAGAGCACCTGTCGGCCCAGCAGCTCCAGACAGGTGCAAAACTATAAATTATATTAATAATATACTATATTATATTTATCTGAATAGAATCACATAAAAACACAATTTAAAGCTTTTTGGGTCCGTCACCTGCTTGTTTCTATGGATACGCCATTGCTCAGCCTGGAATATTCCACAGTGTGACTTTAAACACCTCTACTTTACATTTATTCAATTACAGGTGGTTTTATAGCTCAAAAAATCGAGACAAAAACAAACATTCTGACTGGGAGCGGATTCGCCTTCCACAGATCTGACCTGGAACTTGGTCCAGTTTGGTCTCTGCGAAGATCAAAAGGTTTAATGCCATACTGTGAAACATTCCAGACAAAGAAATAACATTTAACTAATACTTGTAGATATAATTTCTACACGTAGTTAGTTTGTGTTTTTTGTATTTCGCAGTTAGATAATTGTAGAGATAATTTTTATACGTAGTTTTTTTTTTCTCAGTCAGATATTTGTATATATAATTTCTAAATGTAGTTAGTTTTTTAAATTTATTTCTCAATTAGATATTTGTTTATATAATTTCCACACATAGTTAGTTTGTTTTTATTTATTTATTTTTTCTCAGTTAGATATTTCTATATATAATTTCTACACGTAATTAGTTCATGTTTTTTTTTTTTTTTTTTTTTTTTTTGTTAATTTCTCAATTAGATATTTGTTTATATTTTTTCTACACGTAGTTTGTGTGTGTGTTTTTTTATTTCTCAGTTAGATATTTGTATATAATTTATATAGTTAGTTGTTTATTTATTTATTATTTATTTTTCTCAGTTAGATATTTGTATATATAATTTCTATACGTAGTTAGTACATGTTTTTTTTTTTTTTTTTTTTTTGTTAATTTCTCAATTAGATATTTGTTTATATTTTTTCTACACGTAGTTTGTGCGTGTGTTTTTTTTATTTCTCAGTTAGATATTTGTATATAATTTCTATAGTTAGTTGTTTATTTATTTATTTTATTTTATTTATTTATTTTTTTTCTTTTTTGTTCTCAGTTAAATAATTGTCGTATTTGTTTTGAAATATAATAAAATAACGCTACTTTCTCGGCGGGCTCTGATTGGCTGCGGGGCGGCGCGTGACGTGGAGGGGGGCGTTCCTCGGAGTAGGAAGTATGACGTAACATTTGTTTTGGGAAAAAGCGGAGCCAGAAGCGACGAGAATGGCCGAAAAAACGCCGGATTTCAAGGTAAACGCGATGGTTTCCGCCGCGAACGAACCGCGGGCGGACGGTTCAACGCGTCCGCGACATTTGGACGCGAAAGTGAAGTTTGTGAGGAGAGAAAACGCGCGGGGAACGGGAGGATGTTAACGGGAGAAGCTAACGTCTGGAAACAGCTGGGGGGTTTAAAGCCATGGACGCAAATGACGTTTTATTTGACATTTATCATTAAAATAGAGAGTTATACCGTTCTGGCATTTTATTATCGCGTGTTTTGTGCTGGAAAAATGATTCACTTTCATTGTTTGTCCCTGATTTGCCTCGGGACAGTTCCGATCATGTGACTGGACACAGTAGATCTGATGATTAAAAACCGGCGTCCTGTCGATTTGAGCTCCCGAGGCAGAAGTGGAGTAACAAGTCGTGTTGTAAAAGTGTTTTTTTAAGTGTTTTATTGTCTGTTTGGACCAGTTAAACATCGACATGTGCGTGTTAGACTTGCGACAGAAAACCTACGTTGGATCATTGAACAGTTTGGATTTAATATCTGATTTGATCGTTGTCATTTTTATTACGTCATTTCCACGTGTAGAAAACGTTGTGATTTTGTTCAGAAAGACGTTGTTTAAATAAAAATATATCACTATATTATAAAAGGAAATTCACACTGTAGTAGGTCTGGGAATCAAAAAGAAGTTGCCGATACGATACGAGAAAATACGATGACGTCACATCAGGTATTTTGGTAGGCAAAAACCGTCCGTATCAATAAGCTAACGTCAACAGTTATCAGTGTATTACAACAACAGTCATCACACAACAACAACAATCGTCACACAACAGTACAACATCAACAATCGTCACACAGCATCAACAATCGTCACACAGCATCAACAATCGTCATACAACAGTACAACAACAACAGTTACACAACAGTACAACAACTATCGTCACAAAACAGTACAACAACAATCGTCACACAACAGTACAACAACAGTTACACAACAGTACAACAACAGTTACACAACAGTGCAACAACTATCGTCACAAAACAGTACAACAACAGTCGTCACACAACAGCACAACAACAACAATCGTCACACAACAACAACAATCGTCACACAACAGTACAACAACAACAATCATCACATACAACAGTACAACAACAACAATCATCATACAACAGTACAACAACAACAGTTACACAACAGTACAACAACACAACATCATCATACAACAGTACAACAAACAACATCATACAACAGTACAACAACAACAGTTACACAACAGTACAAAAACAACAACAGTTACACAACAGTACAACAACAACAATCGTCACAAAACATCTACAATCATCACACAACATCTACAATCGTCACACAACAGTACAACAATCGTCATACAACAGTACAACATCAACAATCGTCACACAACAGTACAACAACAATCGTCACGCAACATCCACAATCATCACACAACGACAATCGTCACACAACAGTACAACAACGACAATCGTCACACAACAGTACAACAACAACAATCGTCACACAACAGTATTGGCCGGTGCCCGAACTCGCACTTCTTGAGTTTTTGCAAATCATCTAGTGTTTTCTGATCCCTGAACTAGTCGCTGGAGAGAAATGAAATTGAGTCCATTTTGACGCCGGAAAGAATTTACTGAAAACATGGAAAATGTGAAAATGTAATCACAAAAACAAGCAAAATAACAATATATTAAACAACAAGTGCGTTTATTTTAATAAATGTAAAGTCACGTGGAGCGGAGACAGTGGATCTGATGATTAAAACCGGAAAGAATTCACTTAAAGAACATGGAATTTGTAAAGATTTAATCACAAAAACAAGCAAAACGACTAAACAAAAATGACTAAACAACAGCTACGTTTCTTTTAATAGGTGTGCCAAAAACTGTACTTAAGAGTAACGTTATTATCAATATAAATACTATAAAGTAGAAGTAAAAATAATAATATAATAAATAATAAATCGCTTTTAAAAACAAGGCTGTACAAGCTGCAAAGAACAATAAAAACAGCGTCCAGAAAGAACAAAAAAATCAGACAATGACGCGAACAATTCAATTAATTATAAGAAATAAGTTAATAAAATAGAATAAAAATGAAAAATAAGGAATAAAATCAAGCCAAAACCGGTAAAAAAAAAAGAGTTTTAAGATGTGATTTAAAATGATACTGATGGTGATACTTAAAATCTTAAAATCCAAAAAGTAGTGGACCAAGAAATGTGAAAAGTAAAAGCAAAATGGACCGAAAATACACATTCAGCGCAGTACTTTCTCATTTGTTATACAGAGGAGTGACTTTTCAAAATAAAAATATGTCAGGCTGTACTTTAATAATGTACGCAGGTTATTAAACATGAGATTAGTGAGGGTGTGTTTCCTTTTGTGACGGGATAAAAGTAAAAACACGTCAGCAGAAATTATTTTAAAATGATCTAACCTAGTTTATAACGCAGCTTTGTGTTAAAGTATTCGAAGTATTCACACGCAGTACTCTGATTGGTACATTTAATCCTTGTTTAGTTCTGGTTTGGTTCTGGCTTGGCTCATGTTTAGTGCAGGTTTTGGTCCTGATTTGGTCCTGGTTTAGTCCTGGTTTGGGTCATGTTTAGTCCAGGTTTTGGTCCAGGTTTAGTCCTGGTTTAGTCCTGATTTAGTCCTGATTTGGGTTATGTTTGTTCAGGTTTTGGTCTAGGTTTAGTCCTGGTTTAGTCCTGGTTTGAGTCCTGCTTAAGTCCTGGTTTGAGTCCTGCTTAAGTCCTGGTTTGAGTCATGTTTAGTCCTGGTTTATTCTTAGTTTGGTCCTGATTTGGGTCATATTTAGTCCTGGTTTAGTCCTGGTTTGAGTCATGTTTAGTTCTGGTTTAGTCCTGGTTTGGATCATGTTTAGTCCAGGTTTTGGTCTTGGTTTAATCCTGGTTTAGTTCAGAATTTGACCTAATTCAGTCCTGGATTAGTCCTGGTTTGGTCCTGGTTGGGTCATGTTTAGTCCTGATTTGGTCCTGGTTAAATCCAGGTATTGACCTGGTTTGGTCCTGATTCAGTCCAGTTTTGATCCTGGTTTAGTCTTGGTTTGGGTCATGTTTAGTCCAGGTTTTGGTCCTGGTTTAGTCCTGGTCCTGGTTTCAGTCTGGTCTGTCTGACAGAAGTGAAACCTTCTTATTTAACCTTTTTCAATCTAAACAGAACAGGAACAAAAGAAAAAATCCCCACCATAATTAGTTGGGGATTTTGTGTAAAAATATTTAAATATCGATATATTATTATTGTTTAATTTGCTGATACAGTATCGATATCGTGATCTGGTGTATCGATATATCACCAAAAGTATTTTTAGGTATATTTAATTTTGTGTAAGTGCTACAGTTGTGTCGATATTTTCACTGTTTTAAGTAAAATGAGTGATTTTCATTTGAACTTTGCACAAGTGTCACAGCCATGATTTTGTCTTTCGGTTCAGTTTTTCATTGAACGGTATCGAATCGATTTGAAATATAACACATTGAATCACACTGAATCGAAAGTGCACTGTATCGAAAAATGTATCGTATTGCCGCCTGTGTATCGAGGTATGTATCGTATCGGCAACTTCTGAATGATCCCAACTCTAATAAATACTCACGATAAATGGTTCTGGTTTGGGCCAGGTTCAGTCGTGGTTTAGTCCAGGTTTACTCCAGGTTTTGACCTGACTCAGTCCGGGTTTAGTCCTGGTTTGGTCCTGATTTAGGTCAAGTTTAGTCCAGGTTTTTGTCCTGGTTTAGTCCTGATTTGTTCCTGGTTTAGTCCTGGTTTGAGTCATGTTTAGTCCAGGTTTTGGTCTTGGTTTTGTCCTGGTTTTGACCAGATTCAGTCCTGGTTTAGTCCTGGTTTGGTCCTGATTTAGGTCATGTTTAGTCCAGGTTTTAGTTCTGGTTTAGTCCTGATTTGGTCCTGGTTTAGTCCTGGTTTAGTCCTGAATTGGGTCATGTTTAGTCCAGGTTTTGGTCCTGATTTATTCCTGGTTTGGTCCTGGTTTATTCCTGGTTTAGTCCTGGTTTAGTCTTGGTTTGGTCCTGATTTGGGTCCTGGTTTAGTCCAGGTTTTGGTCTTGGTTTAGTCCTGGTTTTGACCTGATTCAGTCCTAGTTTAGTCCTGGTTTAGTCCTGGTTTAGTCCTGGTTTAGTCCTGGTTTAGTCCTGGCTTAGTGCTGGTTTAGTTCCCGGTCTGGTCCCAGTTTAGTCCCAGTTCTGATGCTACACACAGGCTCCGTTTACATTTATACATTTAAACATTGACATGCTTTTTAAAAATGTTCCGTACTGTTGTTTTTTCCTCAGCTCGTATTCGAGAAGGAGGGAGTTTATCTTCACACAAACGCCAAGAAGAGCAACCTGGACACGAGCATCCCGGGCTTCATCAGGATCGTCGAGCGCGTGAGTCTCAAACACCTCTGGAGGCTGAAATATTTACAATTTAATTCAAAATATGACACTTTATTTACAGCTGAAAGTCTTTGTGAAAGTTTTTTGCATTAACATAAATCGGAAAATTAAGTTACTAAAATTTATCCCATTGAAAACTTTGGAAATCAGTGAGTAATTTTAGCTGAATATTGTGATTTAAAGATAGAGTAAAATGACTTTGACTTCCTTTGTTAGTAAAAGTTTAGAGACGTGAGTAAACCAGATTAAATACAATAAACCTGATGGTGATCTTAAAGTCGTCGTCGTTGTTGTTGTTGTTGTGTGTTCAGGCCGGGATCCCTGCGTTGGAGTGGAGTCCGGTGGAAGACGAAGGACGCAACGCTCCAACTGTTCTCTTCAGCAAGAAGGTCAGACACGTCACGGCTCAGGCTGCGTTTACACCGAAACAAATCACCGGAGCGGAAACGATTTGTGTCCAGACACGTCGTTTATGTGTCCGAAATCAAAGCGTTCCTTATCCACACAGCTTTGAGTTTGTTTGTTTACGTTTTACAGAAACAAAACTTAAAACCACATGACTCATTTACATAAACTAAGATTTAAAAAAAAAACTGCTCTTTCCTTGTGCGCTGATGCGGTTCAGCTTCTGTCGGACTAAAGGACACGACTCAGTGGAATATGGCGACGTTCAGACTGCAGCCTGAAGTGACCCAAATCAGATTTTTTGTCAGAAGAATTAACGATCGATTATCGATTAATCATTAACGTTTTTGTATTAAAATGATCATCATTATTATTACTATCTGCACTAATCTGCATAAATAAATTCAACTTTACGACATATAAACCGTAAACACTCTAGAGCAGGGGTTGGCAACCCGCGGCTCCAGAGCCACATGTGGCTCTTTAGCTCTCCCCTAGTGGCTCCCTGGAGCTTTTTCAAAAATGAGTGAAAATGGAAAAGGAATGATTTTTGTGGTTGTTGTTTTAATCTGGTTTGTTTAGGGGTAAAACCCTCGTTCATCTGCTCATGGATCTGATCCTTCAGCTGTGTGCAAATGAAACACATGAAAAGTGTTTCAGCAGAACAAATAGATGAGCTGAAGCTGAAGCAGGGGGTGGTGTCCACCTCCACCTGAGAAGAACTTTCCCCGAAAAAAACAACAACAAAAAAACACGTGCGCAGACGGACGCTCAGAACAACATATAACGAACCAAACGGGATTCACGCTTCTGTCCGGACGCTGCTCCACCTCAGAACCAGACCAGAGCACCCGGACCTGTGGTCCACAGAACATTCTCACTTTTCCCACACAGAACCAGCGCACAGACGACGGCACTGAAGCACTCGGACCCAGTTCTTTGTGCTGGTCTTACTCGTCCCCGTCTGGAACCAGGACATGGAGGACGAAGCCTCCGGACCATCTGACCAACACTGGACCCCCAGCCCCGTCTTGAGGAGCTGCACTGACTCCTCCAGTGTGTTTGGTGCTGCTGCTGAGCTCAGAGCTTCTGTTCCGGGTTTGTTTTCTGAGTGCTCCTCTGCACGATCAGAAGAAATGCGACTGCTGCTCTGAATACTTCCATCATCGTCGTCATAGCAACAGGTAAACGTCGGTCGCACTTTCAGCGCGTCAGCTCCTAAAACTCAGTTTATCTCAGTTTACACACAAACGTTTCCAAAATCTCCACTCTAACCAGAGTTTTTAAAAAGATTTGTTTTCAGAGGCGAATTATCCAATTGTGTGTAAACGATGTGAACAAACGAAGGGAAATGTCTCCGTTTTTAAAAATACCCGTGTACGTGTAAACGGGGCCTAAATGACAAAGGAATAAACACGAACCACCTGATTTCAGTGGCTACAGACGGAGCAGCGAGTGTGAGAGGGTCACAGAGGGTTTGTGTATCATGATGATCATTTTGTATTTGTACTTAGTCATTTTTATAGTCGGTTTATACAGTTAATACTGACAGTCTGTGTTGTCTTCATATTACACTTATATAAGACTTTTCATTTTGTGCGGCTCCAGGCAGGTTTGGTTTTTGTTTTTTTGGGCCAATATGGCTCTTTGAACGTTCTGGGTTGCCGACCCCTGAGCTAGAGCCACATCAGCTGTTTGACATTATAATGTGTTTAATTCAGTTTTGTTCAAATCTCACAGAAACAAAACTTAAATCCACATCACTAATTTACATAAACTAAGTGAAGATAAAACTCCAGCTCTTGTGTCGCTGATGTGGTTCAACTTGTGTTGGATTAAAAGACATGACTCAGGTGAATACAGGTCAGTGTGACCAGATTTGTGTTTGTCAAAACCAGGACAGCGTACGGGGGGAGGGGGGCGGGGCCTCGTCATCCACATTGAGCGACTCTCACCTGGAAAAACTTTTTCCCACTGGACACAGAAACATATGTGCTGCTTTATCCACTGTGCACATGGACTCACACTTGTCCCAACGCAACGGAAAGTGTGGAATTTCTTCTACAAATCCTGGTTAAATCCACATTTGTGCTTCGGTTCGTTACAGACTGACCCACTGTTTGTGTCTCGCTCCTTCTGATGCAGAGACACATGTACACGATACACACAGCAACCTACATTCGGTTTGTCGATTAAAATGAACGTAATCGATGAAATTCTTAATGATCAATTATCGATTAATCGACTAATCATGCCCATCCCTATTCTAAAGTATTTAAAAGTGAATCTTTTTGTAGTTCTCTTTAGGTCTGTGAACGTCAAATACAAAGTGAGTAAAGATCAACCCTCCTCTGTTAGAATATTTCATCTGTGAGTCTCTGTGGAGCTGATTTCTGTTTCTGCGACAAGAAAACTGAACAAACTTTGGCCAAAACAAACGACACACAGAGACCTGGAGCGACACGACTGGATCGAACAAACCGAATCGAATCGTGACACCAGTATCGAACGATTCAATATTATATCGAATATCGTTGCACCCCAAGGTCTAGTGTGAGGAAATGTCCCGCAGTGGGGCTTTAACTGTTGTAACGTGATGAAATGTCGGGTGTGTTTTTCAGGAGGGGGAGGGGGACGGGGAGGACACGCAGTTCGAGCCCGGGTACGAGCCGGACTGGGCCGTGATCAGCACCGTGAAGAGGAGCAGAGCGCCGACGCCCGCCAAGGCCTCAGGTCAGTTTACCAACAATGTGAACGAGTCTCTCGCCCGGACGCGGTCTCAGGATCAGACCCAACGATCTGACCTGTGGTTTAGTAAAATGACCTGGTTTAGTCCTGTTTTAGTCCTGGTTTAGACCTGGTTTGAGTCATGTTTAGTCCTGGTTTAGTCCTGGTTAGTCCTGGTTTAGTCCTAGTTTAGTTCTGGTTTAGTCTGGTTTAGACCTGGTTTAGACCTGGTTTAGTCCTAGTTCAGACCTGGTTCAGTCCTGGTTTAGTCCTGGTTTAGTTCTGGTTTAGTTCTGGTTTAGACCTGATTTGAGTCATGTTTAGTCCTGGTTTAGTCCTGGTTAATCCTGGTTTAGTCCTAGTTTAGTTCTGGTTTAGACCTGGTTTAGACCTGGTTTAGTCCTAGTTCAGACCTGGTTCAGTCCTGGTTTAGTCCTGGTTTAGTCCTGGTTTAGTTCTGGTTTAGACCTGATTTGAGTCATGTTTAGTCCTGGTTTAGTCCTGGTTAATCCTGGTTTAGTCCTAGTTTAGACCTAGTTTAGACCTGGTTTAGTCCTAGTTTAGACCTGGTTTAGACCTGGTTTAGTCCTGGTTTAGTCCTGGTTTAGTTCAGGTTTAGACCTGATTTAGACCTTATTTAGTCCTGGATTAGTCCTAGTTTAGACCTGGTTTAGTCCTAGTTTAGACCTGGTTTAGACCTGGTTTAGTCCTGGTTTAGACCTGGTTTAGACCTGGTTTAGACCTGGTTTAGTCCTGGTTTAGTCCTGGTTTAGTTCAGGTTTAGACCTGATTTAGACCTGATTTAGTCCTAGTTTAGTCCTGGTTTAGACCTGGTTTAGACCTGGTTTAGTCCTGGATTAGTCCTGGTTTAGACCTGGTTTAGACCTGGTTTAGACCTGATTTAGACCTGATTTAGTCCTAGTTTAGTCCTGGTTTAGACCTGGTTTAGACCTGGTTTAGACCTGGTTTATTCCTAGTTTAGACCTGGTTTAGTCCTGGTTTAGTCCTGGTTTAGTCCTGGTTTAGTTCAGGTTTAGACCTGATTTAGACCTTATTTAGTCCTGGATTAGTCCTAGTTTAGTCCTGGATTAGTCCTAGTTTAGACCTGGTTTAGACCTGGTTTAGTCCTGGTTTAGACCTGGTTTAGACCTGGTTTAGTCCTGGATTAGTCCTAGTTTAGTCCTGGTTTAGACCTGGTTTAGACCTGGTTTAGTCCTGGATTAGTCCTGGTTTAGACCTGGTTTAGACCTGATTTAGACCTTATTTAGTCCTGGATTAGTCCTAGTTTAGTCCTGGTTTAGACCTGGTTTAGACCTGGTTTAGACCTGGTTTAGACCTGGTTTAGACCTGATTTAGACCTTATTTAGTCCTGGATTAGTCCCTAGTTTAGTCCATGGTTTAGACCTGGTTTAGACCTGGTTTAGTCCTGGTTTAGACCTGGTTTAGACCTGGTTTAGTCCTGGTTTAGTTTTAGTAAAATGTGAGGTCATTCGTGTCATAAACACTTTTTAAGAGTTTCTGTTTGTGTCTCTTCCTCCTGAGCTCGGTTAAACGTGGTCTCTGTGTGTTTCAGGAGAGTGGGCTTTCTCTCTCCCTCTGTCGGAGCTTTACTCCCTGCGTCGCGCTCGCTTCTCTTTGGGCAGAAACTTCTTGGTCCTGACCAGCAGGGGGGGCCATCCTCTGCCCCCGCTGCACTTCCACAGAGGAGGCACCAGAGAGCTGCTGAGAGCCATGCACCGCTACGTCATCCTCGACCCGTGAGTCCCGCCCCGCCTCACGCTTCATGTTTAGTCCTGGTTTAGTCTTGGTTTGAGATTTGGGTCATGTTTAGTCCTGGTTTGGGTCATGTTTAGTCCTGGTTTGGGTCATATTTAGTCCTGGTTTGGGTCATGTTTAGTCCTGGTTTGGGTCATGTTTAGTCCTGGTTTGGGTTTGTTTAGTCCTGGTTTGGGTCATATTTAGTCCTGGTTTGGTTCTTGTTTGGGTCATATTTAGTCCTGGTTTGGGTCATGTTTGGGTCATATTTAGTCCTGGTTTGGTTATTTGTTGGGTCATGTTTTAGTCCTGGTTTGGGTCATATTTTTGGGTCATGTTTAGTCCTGGTTTGGGTCATGTTTAGTCCTGGTTTGGTTCTTGTTTGGGTCATGTTTAGTCCTGGTTTGGGTCATTTTAGTTTGGGTCATATTTAGTCCTGGTTTGGGTCATGTTTGGGTCATATTTAGTCCTGGTTTGGGTCATATTTAGTCCTGGTTTGGGTCATATTTAGTCCTGGTTTGGGTCATGTTTAGTCCTGGTTTGGGTCATATTTAGTCCTGGTTTGGGTCATGTTTAGTCCTGGTTTGGGTCATAGTTTAGTCCTGGTTTGGGTCATATTTAGTCCTGGTTTGGTTCTTGTTTGGTCATATTTAGGGTTTGGGTCATATTTAGTCCTGGTTTGGGTCATGTTTAGTCCTGGTTTGGGTATTTAGTCCTGGTTTGGGTCATGTTTAGTCCCGGTTTGGGTCATGTTTAGTCCTGGTTTGGTTCTTGTTTGGGTCATGTTTAGTCCTGGTTTGGGTCATGTTTGGGTCATATTTAGTCCTGGTTTGGTTCTTGTTTGGGTCATGTTTAGTCCTGGTTTGGGTCATGTTTGGGTCATATTTAGTCCTGGTTTGGGTCATATTTAGTCCTGGTTTGGTTCTTGTTTGGGTCATATTTAGTCCTGGTTTGGTTCTTGTTTGGGTCATATTTAGTCCTGGTTTGGGTGTTTGGGTCATATTTAGTCCTGGTTTGGTTCTTGTTTGGGTCATGTTTAGTCCTGGTTTGGGTCATGTTTAGTCCTGGTTTGGGTCATATTTAGTCCTGGTTTGGGTCATGTTTAGTCCCTGGTTTGGGTCATAGTTTAGTCCTGGTTTGGGTCATATTTAGTCCTGGTTTGGTTCTTGTTTGGGTCATATTTAGCCCCGGTTTGGGTCATATTTAGTCCTGGTTTGGGTCATGTTTAGTCCTGGTTTGGGTCATGTTTAGTCCCGGTTTGGGTCATGTTTAGTCCCGGTTTGGGTCATGTTTAGTCCTGGTTTGGGTCATATTTAGAACTCCAATGACATGGAGATGAAGAAAACTGGGACATTTTCTCAGTTTTCCTAGATTTTGTCAGACTTATGACCACGAACAGAACCTCAAGGAAGTTTCATCGCACGTTTCCAAAAATCTTTCTGGTTTGCGACGCAAGCGTGAATCGAGACCGTGAAAAAACATTCTTGTCAATCTCAGATAACACGCAAAAAAACGAGGGCACTCATTGTTTTTTGCTCGGTCAGATATTTTAACATGTCCCGTCTCTGCGTTTGCTCTGCTCTCTGTCGCCCCCCTCAGGTCTCCGGTGGACGCGCGGCTCTTTTTGGCTTTCCCCAACGACTCCGGCGACGTCTCCCCTTCGTTCGATCGACTCCAGCTCCTCGACGACGGCTCCGATCTCGTCCAGGTGAGTGACTCCTGCTCTGGGGACAGAAAGAAATACACAATAAAATACAACTTCACAAATATATCGCTGCTGATACTTTAAGACGCGACAAAACACGAGAATCACCGTGAACCAGTTTGAACAGACATGAACATGAAAGGATTTTCCAAGGAGAGAAAGAGAAATACAGTGACGGTTTTCCTGCGTGAAGTTCACCCCCCATCAAACACAAACCTACACAAAAACTGTCAGTCGTTTGTGTTTCGTTTCTGCTGTAAAAGTTTTGACATTTGACGACCCCCCTTGTTTCCTTAACGACGTGTTTTGACTCCTCCGCTGTTTCACTAAAGACGTGATTTGACGACCATTAGAAACGGCTCGGTTTTTCACATTTAAACAGAGACTGCGATCGGTCGGGGCCACTACAACCCACACTAGACTGACCAATAGGATTCAAGGATATGTTTTCGCCGTTTTTTTCCGAAGTTAATCGAAGTAGTGACGATGGAGCTTCCGGAAAAAACACAACACGAAACACGAGCAATGGAAAGATCGCGGCCCACAGTTTTAGAAATAATGAGGAGCGGACGTATTTTATGGATCAAGTTTAGAGAAAGTGACTTTTATAGATTTCAAAGTGATGATGAAGTTGATTATAAAGTGGAAAACAGCGACAGCGACGGACTTACAGAGAGTGAAACTTATGAAAGTGAGAATGTGGCTGATGCGTCTGTGTGGAGTCCTGCGATGTCCAAACAAACTATCAGGGCTTTATACTCGATTATGAACCAAAACTGCCCTGAAATCTGGATGTTTTTCAGGCGAGTCCTTTGAAATGTTTCAGTCTTTTTTTCCAAGATGCGACGTATAACAGAATCACTACAGAAACAAACGAGAAAGTGACCAAGATGACAAATACTGAACAACCACTGACACTGAAGAGTTTTATTATTATATTATTATTATAATAAGATGAAGTAGTTGAATAAATTAAATAAGATGAATAAGTTAAATGAGTTGAATAAGTTAAATGAAAAAAATGAATTAGGTCCACACAGGTGAACAACAGGTAAAAACAGGTGCACACTTGGCTCTACTGTATCTGGTGAAATGAAATCTGTTTAAATACTTTGACAAAGTATATTTAATTTTTTTTTATGAATATAGTACTCAGAACATGCAGATATCAGATGCTGAATGTAGTTTTTTGTTTTTGATTTTGCACCTGACCAGGTAAACTCTCATTTTCAGTGAGCTGTTATACACCTGTAAATGAGTTGAATCACATTTAAACATCCAGAAATGAAGAGTTCAGAGTCTAAAGTTTCCAGAGATACAAATATGTCTGTGTTACAATGAAGTTCATGAGTGTAAAAATCATTTACAATCACTGGTGGAAGTTTGTTTTCTTTTATGCAGTGATGCTCTAAGGGTAGAACTAGTAACATATATGTACAGTGTTGGGAAGGTGACTTTTAAAATGTAATCCCCTACAGATTACAGATTACACACACCAAAATGTAGTTTGTAACAGAATCCATGAAATTACTTAAAGTGAGTAACGTAATCTGATTACTTTGGATTACTTGGTTTGCTGCAGTTTTGTCTGATAAAAGACAATAAAAAAGCCCAGTCTTTACTTAACCAAATTAAAAATATTATTGATAGAAGAAGAGACACGTCCACACAGCAGGATTTAGTCCTGTTAAATCCTGGTTTAGACCTGGTTTAGTCCTGGTTTTAGTCCTGGTTTTAGTCCTGGTTTTAGTCCTGGTTTTAGTCCTGGTTTTAGTCCTGGTTTAGTCCTGGTTTAGTCCTGGTTGAGACCTGGTTGAGACCTGGTTTAGACCTGGTTTAGACCTGGTTTAGTTCTGGTTTAGTCCTGGTTTAGTCCTGGTTTAGTCCTGGTTTAGACCTGGTTTAGACCTGGTTTAGTTCCTGGTTTAGTCCTGGTTTAGTCCTGGTTTAGTCCTGGTTTAGTCCTGGTTTAGTCCTGGTTTAGTTCTGGTTTAGTCCTGGTTTAGACCTGGTTTAGACCTGGTTTAGACCTGGTTTAGACCTGGTTTAGACCTGGTTTAGTCCTGGTTTAGTTCCTGGTTTAGTCCTGGTTTAGTCCTGGTTTAGTTCCTGGTTTAGTTTCTGGTTTAGTCCTGGTTTAGTCCTGGTTTAGTCCTGGTTTAGTCCTGGTTTAGTCCTGGTTTAGTCCTGGTTTAGTCCTGGTTTAGTCCTGGTTTAGTTCCTGGTTTAGTCCTGGTTTAGTCCTGGTTTAGTCCTGGTTTAGTCCTGGTTTAGTTCCTGGTTTAGACCTGGTTTAGACCTGGTTTAGTCCTGGTTTAGACCTGGTTTAGTCCTGGTTTAGAGTCCTGGTTTAGTCCTGGTTTAGTCCTGGTTTAGTTCTGGTTGAGACCTGGTTTAGTCCTGGTTTAGTCCTGGTTTAGTCCTGGTTTAGTCCTGGTTTAGTCCTGGTTTAGTGTCCAGCAATGAGTGGAATTACCGAAAAAGAAAAAAAAAAAGGGATTTAGCCCAAAATGTGAAAACACAAAAATATCACCATGTAATCCATTTCAACAAAGTAACTGTAATCCAATTACCACTCACTGAAACAGTAACTGTAACTGAATACAGTTACTCTGATTACATAATTCCGGTACATGTAATCTGTTACTCCCCAACACTGTGTGTGTGTGGGTTGTTCCTCGTCGGCGTCCGGGGGGAAAAGAGTTAAAATATGAACAGTTTTATTTTGGGTCGGTGACATCGTCCAGCTCCTCAAACTGTGAAACGGCCTCAGAACAACAGAAAATAAAACCAAACGTTTGTATTTGGTTTGTGCTGTTTTGTGTGTGACAGTTTTCATTTGTGTGAGTTTATTTGAGAGAAGATTTGTGTCGGTGTGTGTTTGTGTAAATGATGTGATTTCATAAACATGTGTAAAGGTTCAGCAGAAACGACGTCTCCTCCCTCAGGAAATCCTGTGTGAACCGACCTGCCCTCGAGTCTCAAACACAAACATCTCTCTGCTTTCATATGTAACTTGTACCGAAATGTCCCGCAGCGGGGCTTTAATCCTGTTCTAATGTGAGGAAATGTCCCGCAGCGGGGCTTTAATCCTGTTCTAATGTGAGGAAATGTCCCGCAGCGGGGCTTTAATCCTGTTCTAATGTGAGGAAATGTCCCGCAGCGGGGCTTTAATCCTGTTCTAATGTGAGGAAATGTCCCGCAGCGGGGCTTTAATCCTGTTCTAATGTGTGGAAATGTCCCGCAGCGGGGCTTTAAATCCTGTTCTAATGTGAGTCCGAAATTGTCCCGCAGCGGGGCTTTAATCCTGTTCTAATGTGAGGAAATGTCCCGCAGCGGGGCTTTAATCCTGTTCTAATGTGTGGAAATGTCCCGCAGCGGGGCTTTAATCCTGTTCTAATGTGTGGAAATGTCCCGCAGCGGGGCTTTAACCCTGTTCTAATGTGAGGAAATGTCCCGCAGCGGGGCTTTAATCCTGTTCTAATGTGTGGAAATGTCCCGCAGCGGGGCTTTAACCCTGTTCTAATGTGAGGAAATGTCCCGCAGCGGGGCTTTAATCCTGTTCTAATGTGTGGAAATGTCCCGCAGCGGGGCTTTAATCCTGTGCTACGGAATGTTCCGTGGAACTTTCCAGACAAAGCAGTAACGTTTCCGTGGAGACGAGCTGGAATCTGACAAGAAATGTTACACTTTTCCTGAATTTTTTGAATCAGAAGTGTCAAACTCATTTTGTTCCGGGCGTCGTGTCCAACCGACTTTGATCCCAAAGTGTCCGGATCAGAAAACTCATGTCATATAAACCCCAAAAATAACAATAAGTTCAAATATTTGTGCAGAGAAACACAAATCTATTACACAAATCTTTTTGAACTGATGAACTCTTTGTTTTACAAAATATTATAATATTATGAACAACCTGAAACTTTAAGAAAAATACAATTTCAACACAAAGTTTTAACATGAACTTGTCTGTAAACAGGAATAAGTCCATTTTTGTTGTAAAATCCTGCACTCGGCTCCACTTTTCTCATGTTGGACATTTTTCTGATGAGGGTGTCACGGTCAACAGTCAAAACGATCGTCCTTTAAGAGCGTTTGGAAAGAGACAAGTCTTCATTTGTGCTGCTCTGGTGGGAGGGGCCACGTACAGAGACGCTGGAGACGCTGCTGTGATAAACACCACAGAAAATTAACAACATTTTAATAGAAAATATAATTAAAATATTTTAGTAGAAAATCAGCCGAGGGCCACATTAAAGGCCTTGGAGGGCCGGATCTGGCCCCCGGGCCGTGTGTTTGACACCTGTGTTTTAAAATGTCAAACTCAAATTTGGCCCAGAATATAATTAAATTTGGCCCGCGAGATCATATCAAACATGATTTAGAGCTGCTCACGGCACAAAGATCGACTATAGAGACATGATTTATTTAAAATGTTGTTATTATTTTATATATTTTTTGTTCTGGATTCAATGTTTAAGCAAAACTGTTATTAAACATTTATTTGAATAAGAAAAGGTTTAATATTACAGATCTCAAAAGAAGAGAAAACATGCCGATGTTGTTGAAATTTTTAAATAAATATTTAGTTTGACCCACAATTTAGTTCCATTTTTAAATTTTGACTCTGTGAATTTGAGTTTGACTCTCCTGTTCTAAATCGAGTCAAAGTTTAAGTCGGACTAATCTCGTTGTTGTCGTTGTTTTTTTGTCCGCAGAGGTTCATCCACGATCCGTACGCCACCACGTTCGGGGGATTTTCCAAAGTCACAACCTTTTTCCGGGCGGCGCTCAAACCTCCGGAGACGCTGCACCACAGAAGAGCCCAGGACCCGGCGCACCCTGGTGGTCTGGAGGACGAGCCCGAGTTTGAGCTCATCACATGTGTAAGGAGCAGTGTCACCGCACTCAGAGGTCTAAACCCGATATCGATACTGAGGAACACACTCGATATCGATACTGAGGAACATGCTCGATACTGAGGAACGCGCTCGATACGATACTGAGGAACGCGCTCGATAACGATACTGAGGAACGCGCTCGATATCGATACTGAGGAACGCGCTCGATATCGATACTGAGGAACGCGCTCGATATCGATACTGAGGAACGCGCTCGATAACGATACTGAGGAACGCGCTCGATAACGATACTGAGGAACGCGCTCGATATCGATACTGAGGAACGCGCTCGATAACGATACTGAGGAACGCGCTCGATATCGATACTGAGGAACGCGCTCGATAACGATACTGAGGAACGCACTCGATAACGATACTGAGGAACGCACTCGATAACAATACTGAGGAACACACTCGATATCGATACTGAGGAACAGAGTCGATTATATCTGTGTGGTCCTCAGTGTGTGTACAGTTGTGTGTCAGGCTGATACTGTGTGTTTGTGTGTGTGTGTGTGTATGTGTGTGTGGGTGTGTGTGTGTGTGTGTGTGTGTGTGTGTGTGCGTGTGTGCGTGTGTGTGTGTGTGTATGCGTGTGTGTGTGTGTGTTTTCAGGGCGTGGAGCTGGGGCCTCGTCCTCAGGTGACCAGGGGCCGACCTCTGGAGCGTTGGGACGACCTGCTGGACTCTGAGGGTCGAGTGATGCAGCCAGACAGGATCAAAGAGGCGGTGTTTAGAGGGGTAAGACTCACCTGACAGGGACTCACCTGACAGGGACTCACCTGACAGGGACTCACCTGACAGGGACTCACCTGACAGGGTCTAACACTGACAGGGACTAACACTGACAGGGTGTAACACTGACAGGGACTAACTCTGACAGGGTCAGAGAGCTGGTGTTTAGGGTTTAGGTTTCAACCATAAACTGTATAAATGAAGTTTTCTAAGTGAGTTTGACGTCTCCACTCAAATGAAGCTCCCGTTGCCACGGTTACAGGAGTGAAGTTTTATGATATATATTTGTAAATCGAACACGAGTATCATAAAAACCACAAGAGCCAATCAGGACTGAGCTGGTTAAATGTTCTCGCCCTTCTCACCTGAAAGCACGAGCTGTCAATCAAACCTGTTGCTAAGGCTAGTGGGAGGGACCTCGGGGAATAAAGGCGTCCGATTGGTCCGTTATTTATGTTAGCGAAATGAAATCTTCAAGATCCTGTGTCGCAGGCCAATACAAACATTTAAGACCAAAATGCCGAGGCCACAGCAGCAGAGAGACGAGCCACAAGATCTCACTGCGACTCACCGGAGCCAGAGTCGGAAGGAGCCGGACGAGCCGCCTGGAGCACTTCCTGTTTGGAACGCGGCGGCTACAGCGTTAGATATGTCCATGTATATATACTCTGGACTCACCTGACGGGGTCTAACACGTTTACTGAAAGTCACTTAACATGACGGTGACAGGGACGCCCCCGTCACACTGTTTCTAACCCGTCTCTGCGTCTGTGTTCCAGGGCATCTCTCCGCCGCTGAGGAAGGAGCTGTGGAAGTTCCTGTTGGGTTTTTACCCCTGGAACAGCACGCGCTCGGAGAGAGAGGACATCCTCAGGGTCAAAACGTGAGGACGCCGTTTCGTTCTGACCGTAACTTTTCAGGCCTCGAGTTCGTCTCTTCGTCTCCGTGGAGATGTTAGAGCTTTGCCTGGAATGTTCCTTAGTGTGACATTAAAGACGGGGTGTTACGCAAAAAGATTTCTACCTTTTTAACGTTCTTCCCCCTTCAAAAACACGTCTGAAGAGGTTTTAGAGTCGTCCACGCATGTTTGAGTAATCTAGCGATCTCTCCTGGGCCCTCAACTCTCCCATTCTCCCACACGACAATTCTCCATAAATACACAAAAGCTTCTAAACCAACAATAAAAAAAAAAAAAACATCCTGATGTGTTTTGTGTTACTGTTACAGGCTTGAGGGCTCAGAACATGCCAGTCTTCACCTATCCCCTATCCCCGCCCACATTTTGTCCTCCATTTAGTTTTTTCTGTTTATTTTGGATGATTTTGGGCTTCGTTGTTTTTCAGAGACGAGTATTTCCGGATGAAGGTCCAGTGGAAGTCCGTGAGCGAGGAGCAGGAGATGAGGAACTCGCTGCTGCGCGGATACAGGAACCTGATTGGTCAGTGCAGCTGTCCGTCAAACGTTTGTTGGTACTTTGCGGCACATGTCGTCAACGCTCCCTGGGGGTGTGACGCTAACTGTAGGCACTGCTCTGTCTGAGGTTTGCTAGACTTTAATCTGAGCTTCGTTTTAACACAATCTGATCAGAAAAAGCTGCTTTAGAAACTCCAACACGGTCTTATCTGGGTCTTAAAATTTGTGCTGTACATAGTGTTTCCGTATTGCATTACTCCTCAAAAGTTTACCGTATTTTTCGGACTATAAGGCGCACTTAAAATCTTTTAATTTTCTATGTATTAATTCTGGTTGTGCTTACTGACCTCCAACTGATTTTATGTGGCACACGGCGCTCAAAAATCTGTCAAAATATTTACCGTATTTTCAGCACTATAGGCGCTCTGGATTATAAGGCGCGCTGTCATTGAATGGTCTATTTTTAAAAAAAAATTTGCATATAAACCGCACCAGACTATAAGGCGCATTAAACGAAACACAACAGTTCAATAAGTCAGTCAAACTTTATTTTACGCGTTCACAAAAATTCTCAACTTTGTTCAATTGTAACGTGTAAAAAAAATACTGTCTGAGACTCTAAATTGTTCATGTATTCACAATAAGTCATAATAGTTGAAACTAGAGCCCGACTGATATGGATTTTGTTGTGGCCGATATGAAACTGATATAATGGGAGTTGGAGCTGCCGATATAATCGCCGATATATTTAGTGATGGAAAAATTCACAGTAAATCTTGAATTGTTTAAAAAACTTAGGTTTGGCTCTAGTGGATTCTAAATTGGGTTTATTTAGACAACATTTATTGTTGTTCTGCCTCTTTACATCATATTTACAGACAGTAGTTTGGCCTAATGGCATTTTTGCATCACATTCTAGCTACTAGTGATGGGTATTCCAGGTTTTTTTTTTGGAGAACCGGCTCTTTTGGCTCGGCTCACTAAAGCAACTGGCTCTTTCGGCTCCCAAGCGACTCTTGAGATTGTTTTGTTGCAAGCAGGACTAAACCAGAACTGAACCAGGACTGAGTGTCGGGACTCGGTTTCTATCTCTCTCCTGCACTCGAGCCCAAGATTAGTCCTGGTTTATTCATTTTATGCTGAACTGCAGCCAAATATGCACTTTTTTTTATCCTATGCACATGCAGATTTCTGAAAGTTTCGTTTTCAGCCGCTGCTGCTGTCAAACTACGGGTCTACATGCGGCATGAAGAGAAAAAGTGAGAAAAAGAGAAAACACGGCTCCCAATAAGAAACATGCTCCTGTCATTCACTTCAAAGAGCCGGATCTAAGAGCCGCTTCGATCGCGACCGACCCATAACTCCTAGCTAGTAAATAAACTACCGCTATTAGCCTTTAGCCGTAAAAACGTGCGCACCGCGGTAATTAATTATATGCATAAATGTGGATCATTCACACGTCTATTCACAGCTCATTTACATATCAATACTGGTCCAGTAATAAATATACGGCCAATGTAAACACTTTACAATAGACCAATAGAAAACAGACTGTTTATGTGTGAGAGCTACAGCAGCTAATCGCTAACAAAACCTAAACTAGCTTCAAAGTCGATGTATTTCCAACACTCAGCCTCACACAGGCTCCTCCCACATCACAAGTCTGAACTAATAAATGTCCTTTTAATCCAGACTCAAACAGATTGTCCGTAAAAAGAAAATAATCTCAGTGTTGCGCACGGCTGCGAGTGTAAACAAACACACGTGAGTGAAGTGACTCTGGTGGTGTGTTCAAGGACAGTACGGACACAGACAAATTACACCGCAAATAAATACTGATGTGGAGCCACATATTTGGACATTTATCTGTCTGTAAATTGGATTAAATGAACATAATGTAGAGAGTCTAAGCTTTATAACGAGGTATAACATGCCCACGTGAAATATCGGCCCATATCAGCAAACATATCGGCCGATAGTCGATATGTCTCCAGGTGTCCATATTGACCGATAATATCGGCCAGCCAATATATCGGTTGGGCTCTAGTTGAAACAGCATCCCTCTCGTCATGATCCGAGTCAGTGTGGTTCCTGTTCCCAGGAGTTCAGTTCAGTGATGATTCGGGTCTTGGTGAAAGCTCGGACCTCAGTTGATCCTGATCCTTCGCCCGGGCGTCCACGATCCGTCGGCAGATCGTGGCGTAAGTGGCTCGGCGCTGTCTCTCTGTCTTGGTGAATGTTTGTTCTCCTTCTCTCATTCACTGCTCCCACGCAGCTAAACGCACTTTCACGTTAGAACAGCCTTGAGTTTAAAGTGGCCGTTGTGAGCGTGTCTCTTGACAGGTGCATTTTGATTTTAAAGGAATCCCTTTACTATTACTATTACTCCTGATGCTCCTGACTACGGGAGCCGGAATGCTGCAAGTGGAGCGGCTTTGTAGTTTACTAAAGTCACACAATTAAAGACACACAAATAAATTCATATATAAGGTGCTCTGGATTATAAGGCGCTCGTTTTTGGATGAAATTAAAGGCTTTTAAGTGCATCCTATAGTGCAGAAAATACAGTAAGTACGACTTTGGTAAACAACGGTAATTTTTTAGCCGCCATTATTTGATTAAATAACATCGCCTAAATAAAGAGCGGCGGAACCAATAATCGAGAACACAACGCAGTCCCAGGTAGCACAAGAAACGAGCTCAGCAGAAGAGCGTAAAATAAAAGAAACCCTCAGCGGAGTGTGAAGTGTAAAGTGTATAATGTGTGTTTTCAGATGTGTGATGTTTGTTTTGTGTTGTGCGTTGTGTGTTTTGTTTCCTCAGAGCGTGACGTGAGCCGCACAGACAGAAACAACACGTTTTTCTCGGGGAACGATAATCCGGGCCTCACTCTGCTGCACGACGTCCTCATGACCTACTGCATGTACAACTTCGACCTCGGTAACACAAACACCACACAAACACTCTTTACAAGTGTTTACAATGACCTATTTCTTTATTTATTTTATTGATTTTGCTTCATATAATTGCAGTGTCAGTATATATTTTTATATTTTCAAAACAAAATAATCAACTATGTGAGAAATAAATAATAATAAATAAATCCATGATCTTAAATGACTTGAAGGGAGGAAAGTTTTGACACGAGCTCCTTGAGGTCAGGTTCTGTTTTAGGGGACAGTTATGGTTGAAATGTAATATTTGTATATATTTATGTTCAGGTTTTGTCCAGGGCCCGAGTGACCTGCTGTTTATGTTGTAGTTTGGGTTTGGGTCATATTTGTGGTTATACCGTATTTTCTGGACTATAAGTCGCTCCGGAGTATAAGTTGCACTTTCTGGGGAAATGTATTTTATAAAATCAGAGACCAGGAATGACATTTCATCTTGAAAGGCAAGTTACAGTAAAAACAATAGAAGAGAAAACAACTGGCTGAACAGGCGTTAATATGTTAAAGCAGGAGAGTCAAACTCATTTTGTTCCGGGGGTCGTATCCCACCGACTTTGATCCCAAAGTGTCCGGATCAGAAAACTCATGTCATATAAACCCCAAAAATAACAATAAGTTCAAATATTTGTGCAGAGAAACACAAATCTATTACAGAAATCTTTTTTAATTGATGAACTCTTTCTTTTACAAAATATTATAATATTATGAACAACCTGAAACTTTAAGAAAAATACAATTTCAACACAAAGTTTTAACATGAACTTGTCTGTAAACAGGAATAAGTCAATTTTTGTTGTAAAATCCTGCACTCGGCTCCACTTTTCTCATGTTGGACATTTTTCTGATGAGGGTGTCACGGTCAACAGTCAAAACGATCGTCCTTTAAGAGCGTTTGGAAAGAGACAAGTCTTCATTTGTGCTGCTCTGGTGGGAGGGGCCACGTACAGAGACGCTGGAGACGCTGCTGTGATAAACACCACAGAAAATTAACAAGATTTTAATAGAAAATATCATTACAATATTTTAGTAGAAAATCAGCCGAGGACCAGATTAAAGGTCTTGGAGGGCCGGATCTGGCCCCCGGGCCATATGTTTGACACCTGTGTGTTAACGTTACATATGAACAGTTCTTCAGATATTTAAAGCATAAACAACAAAATATAAGTTTATCAAACTATCGATCTCACTCCAAATCACTAAATCCAGTGAATTCTTCATCCTCCGTGTCACTTCTGCGTGACCTCCGGAGAGAAATCATAGCTGTCGTCAGATTCAGCATCAGTTCAGTTAGAATTATTCTGGTCTTTCTGAATCTCGACAGGATGGTTTCAGTGTCACTGAAGTCCAGGCTTTGTCCATCCATCCAGTGACTTCAGGAAAGTTTCATGGTGCATCCTCCCGGTGTCACAAGTTTCTCTCTCACTCCAAACTTTCTTTCTGCTGCTCGATTTCTGTTTTCAGCTGAATATTTCAGGACTTGCAGCGAGACAGCGGCTTTTTCTACAGGAGACATGCGCAGTAGAGAGTGAAGTGAGAGTGGTACAGGAGGAACAGTACTAGATACTGACACACAAGACTAGAGCCTCTCACGACTTCAGTCTGACAATTTTAATATACAAGTCGCACCAGAGTATAAGTCACAGGAAACACCCAAACCATGAAAAAAAGTGGAACTTATAGTTATAGTTATAGTTATGGTTATGGTTGTAGTTGTATGGTTATAGTTATAGTTATGGTTATGGTTGTAGTTATGGTGTGGTGATGGTATCTGTGTGTTCAGGTTACGTCCAGGGCATGAGTGACCTCTTGGCTCCGCTGCTGTTTGTGACTCAGAACGAGGTGGAGTCGTTCTGGTGTCTGACCGGCTTCATGGACCTCGTGGTGAGTTTGGACTCCGTTTTTTAGATTCGTTTGTTTGTTTGTTTGTGACTGACTCGCTCCTCTTGGTCTCGTTGTGTTTTTCAGCACCTGAACTTTGAGGAGTCTCAGGAGGCCATGAAGAAGCAGCTGCTGCAGCTCAGTCTGCTGCTGAGAGCCCTCGACCCCGAACTCTGTGACTTCCTCGGTGAGAGAGAGAAGAGAGAGGGATGGAGAATCCGTGTATCATTCGTTCATTCGTTTTTCAATATAAAACCAAAAATAAGAAAACGAAAAAACAACAGTTTTCTTCGTTATTTGTCTCCAAAACCAAAATGAAAAAACGGATAACGATTCGTTTTTTCAGTTTTTGATTTTGTGTTAAAATGAAGAATGGAAAAAACGGATAACGGCCGTTTCCCGTTTACGTGACTTCCGTGACTGCGATGCCGAACTTTTGCACTGCATACGGACTGAACCGGGACTGATCCAGGTCCGAGACCAGACCGGGACCAGAGCGGGACTGAGACCGGGACCAGACCGGGACCAGACCGGGACCAGACCGGGACCAGGGCGGACTCCGAGCTTTGACTCCGAGCCTCCACGGGGTCCGAGCCTCAGCTTCGAGCTCCGGCCCTGCCGGGCTCTGAGCCGGTCTGGTCCTGGTCTTGTCTGGTCTCGGTCTCAGGCCCGGTCTGGTCCCAGTCTCACCGCATACGGACTGAATCAGGACGGATCCAGGTCCGAGACCAGAGCGCTACTGAGACTGGGACCAGACCGGGACCAGACCGGAGGCTCAGAGCCCGTGGCAGGGCCGGAGCTCGAAGCTGAGGCTCAGACCCCGTGGAGGCTCGGAGTCAAAGCTCGGAGTCCGCCCTGGTCCCGGTCTGGTCCCGGTCTCAGTCTCGCTCTGGTCTCGGACCTGGATCAGTCCTGGTTCAGTCCGTATGCGGTGCAAAAGTTCGGCATTACAGTCACGGAAATCACGTAAACGGGAAACGGCCGTTATCCGTTTTTTCCATTCTTCATTTAAACACAGAATCGAAAACTGAAAAAAGGAATCGTTATCCGTTTTTTCATTTTGGTTTTGGAGACAAATAACGAAGAAAACTGTTGTTTTTTTGTTTTCTTATTTTTGGTTTTATATTGAAAAACGAATGAACGAATGATACACGGATTATGGAGAGAGGAGTGTTTGATTTTAGAGTTTAAAAACACACTGAGAGAATAATAATGATAAGAGAATATAAAAATAATCACTCACAGCGCTCGTGTGTGTTTACCTGTGTGTTTGTGTGTTATTCTCTTGTCCTCAGACTCCCAGGACAGCGGCTCTCTGTGCTTCTGTTTCCGGTGGCTGCTCATCTGGTTTAAGAGAGAGTTTTCCTTCGAGGACATTCTGACGCTGTGGGAGGTGAGACACGGACAAACATTTAAAAACAACAAATAATATAATAATAATAATAATAATATTTAAATGCATTTAGTGAAGAGTGAATGTGCTGCTCCGTCAAACCTGCTTAAGACCCAAAGTTTAGGGCAACTGCCTTTTCCAGCTTCAGAAGAAAAAACAAGCGAGTAGTAGTAGTAGCAGTAGCAGTAGCAGTAGCAGTAGAGCAGTAGCAGTAGCAGTAGCAGTAGGTAGCATAGCAGTAGCAGTCCAGGTAGCAGGTGCTGTCCAGTTCTGGTCCAGCCTGTGGACCCTTCCACTGTAGAACTCCCAGAGAGGAGAACTGGCCTGTTCCATCTTCTCAGAGTCTCAGAGAGGAGAACTGATCGGCTCTGACCACGACTTCAACACCATCCTCAAAGTAACGCCACAAAACATGTTCAAAACACGCTTAAAACACACTTAAAACATGCTTAAAACATGCTTAAAACATGCTTAAAAAAATCACAGAACAAAACTGTATTTCCAACAGTCTTCCAACACCTAAAACACACTAAAACAACACTAAAACACAACTAAAACATTCACAAAATGTACACACCTCGGTGAAAACATGTTCCTCACCGTCCTCAAACCAATAACACTATAACACTGAGCTTAAACATGCTTAAAACACACTCAAAACACGCTTAAAACATGCTTAAAACACCCTTAAAACACGCTTAAAACACACTCAACACACACTCAAAACACACTTAAAACACGCTTAAAACACACTAAAAACACCCTTAAAACACAATAAAACACCCTTAAAACACGCTTAAAACACACTTAAAACACACTTAATAAAACACCCTTAAAACACGCTTAAAACACACACTTAAAACACACTAAAACACACTTAAAACACGCTTAAAACACACTCAAAACACACTTAAAACATGCTTAAAACATGAACAAATCTCATTGAAAACCTGTCCTTCCACACAGTCTGAAAGTAACACCTAAAACACATTAAAAACACACACTATAAACGTACTAAAACATTCACAAAATGTACACACCTCAGTGAAAACATGTTCCTCACCGTCCTCAAACCAATAACACTTTAACACCGAGCTAAAACATGCTTAAAACACACTCAAAACACGCTTAAAACATGCTTAAAACACCCTTAAAACACGCTTAAAACACACTCAAAACACACTTAAAACACGCTTAAAACACACTCAAAACACACTTAAAACACGCTTAAAACACACTTAAAACACAATAAAACACCCTTAAAACACGCTTAAAACACACTTAAAACACAATAAAACACCCTGCTTAAAACACACTTAAAACACGCTTAAAACACTTAAAACACACTTAAAACACGCTTAAAAACATGCTTAAAACACACTTAAAACACACTTAAAACACACTAAAACACACTTAAAACACGCTTAAAACACACTCAAAACACACTTAAAACACACTTAAAACACTTAAAACATTTAAAACAAAACACACTTAAAAACAAAAACACTTAAAAACACACTTAAAACACTAAAACACACTTAAAACACGCTTAAAACACACACTTAAAACATTGAAAACATGAACAAATCTCATTGAAAACCTGTCCTTCCACACAAAAGTAACACTACCTAAAACACATTAAAAACACACACTATAAACGTACTAACCCTTGAAAACATGTTCCTCACCCTCCTCAAACCAATAACACTTTAACACCGAGCTTAAACATGCTGTGTGTGGCATTAAACCTCTCTCTCTCTCTCTTGCGTTTGTTCTTGTTTTCAGCACATAAACGAGTTGACCATGAAGCTGGACCTCCAGTCGATTCTGCGTGGAGCTGAGGCCATCTACCTGCAGCTGCTCTCCTGCAAAGTACGTCCCACTTTCATTCTCTTTAAACGCGCAGACTCTTTTATATTTGGTTTATTTTCAAGTGCTCGGCCGTGAACTGTTTTTCCGTGAAAGCTCTTTAATGAATGTGCAGGAACATTTTGAGCTTTAGATTCTTTTGTTCACGATCATCTTAAAAAGGACCAACACAATAAAATCTGAATCACCGCTGACAAACCAAGTACCACTTAGAGATTTATTCATGTGGTTCCTCCAGTGTTTCCGGTTTAAAAGATCTCAAAGCTTTAGATTTCTGCAGTAAAATTTGAGGACATAGGGCCAGAAGCTCAGGGGCAGGGGCAGGTCTGTTCTGGTGTAGCTCTTTCTCTTTTTGTCGATCCTCTTTGGAGTTTCACGTTTCTCAAAGCAGAGAATCTCTTTGTTCTTGTTTAGTTTGACCCGTTTTTTTTCCTCGTGGCGTCGCCTCTGGGCTTCTGCACTCCGAGGACGTGTTCACACCTGTCCCTGTCGGGTCCTGGTGTGAGCCCGGTCTAGTCCTGATGATAGACTTAAGACGATTTCACACCGTTAGTTTGATTATTTGTTCCACTCCAGACAATAAAATAGTTCTTCTGACGTGTCTAGACTCCAGTGTGGACCTGTCACACCTGCAAACTCACCAAAACTGGTCCAATTGTCGTATGTCCAAGACGGACACGGACCACTTTTTTTTTTTTTTTTTTTGAGTCTCGGTTGTTTGATTTAGTGCAGATCCAAGAGCGAGTGAAGCTTTCACACCAAAGAAAACAAACCAGACTGAGAGCTTCTGGTTATAAAGGAACGTTTGGTGCAACAACTGCGTTTGGTGTGAAAGAACCCTCAGTTTGGTTCTGGTTTAGTCCTGGTTTAGTCCTGGTTTTGGTTCAGTTATGTCCTGATGTTGATGACATTTTCATTTGATTCATTTTGATCCAGTCTAAAGTAGGGACGAGCATTCGATGAAATTTTCTTAATAGATCGTCGGAAGCATTAACGATCGATTATCGATTATCGATTAATCATTAACGTTTTTATATAAAAATGATCATCATTATTATTACTATCTGCACTAATTTGCATAAATAAATTCAACTTTACGACATATAAACATAACGACTCTAGATCCACATCAGCTGTTTGACATTATAATGTGTTTAATTCAGTTTTGTTCAAATCTCACAGAAACAAAACTTAAAACCACATCACTAATTTACATAAACTAAGTGAAGATAAAACTCCAGCTCTTGTGTCGCTGATGTGGTTCAACTTGTGTTGGATTAAAAGACATGACTCAGGTGAATACAGGTCAGTGTGACCAGATTTGTGTTTTGTCAAAACCAGGACAGCGTACGGGGGGAGGGGGGCGGGGCCTCGTCATCCACATTGAGCGACTCTCACCTGGAAAAACTTTTTCCCACTGGACACAGAAACATATGTGCTGCTTTATCCACTGTGCACATGGACAAGTCATCGTTGCACATCGTTCGCATTTGCACTTCAGTACGTTGCAGACTGACCGACATGTACACACCTGTTAGGTCACGATACACACACCAACCTACATTCGGTTTGTCGATTAAAATGAACGTAATCGATGAAATTCTTAATGATTAATTATCGATTAATCGACTAATCATGCCCATCCCTAGTCTAAAGTCAGTATTTGTCCCAGTTTGTGGTTTAGTCCTGGTTTAAAACTCATGTGGGTCAGAACCGATGAATTCTTGTTGTTATTATTATTATTATTATTATTATGGCCATGATTGTGTCAAAGTCTGATCCTGTCAGATCTCAGAAGCTCAGAGCTCTGGGTCTTGGTCTGGGTCTTGGTCTGGGTCTTGGTCTGGGTGGTCTGGGTCGTGGTCTGGGTCTGGTCTGGTCTGGTCTGGTCTGGGTCTTGGTCTGGTCTTGGTCTGGTCTGGTCTGGGTCGTGGTCGGGTCGTGGTCTGGGTCTTGGTCTGGGTCGTGTCTGGTCTTGGGTCTGGTCTGGGTCTTGGTCTGGGTGGTCTGGTGGTCTGGGTCTTGGTCTGGTCTGGTCTGGGTTGTGGTCTGGGTCTTGGTCTGGGTCGTGGTCTGGGTCGTGGTCTGGGTCTTGGTCTGGGTCGTGGTCTGGGTCTGGGTCTGGGTCTGGTCTGGGTCTGGTCTGGTCTCTGGTCTGGGTCTGGGTCTGGGTCTGGTCTGGGTCTTGGTCTGGGTCTGGGTCTGGTCTGGTCTGGGTCTTGGTCTGGGTCGTCGGGTCTGGGTCTGGTCTTGGTCTGGTCGTGGTCTGGGTCTGGGTCTTGGTCTGGTCTGGGTCTGGGTCGGTCTGGGTCGTGGTCTGGGTCTTGGTCTGGGTCTTGGGTCTGGGTCGTGGGTCTGGGTCTTGGTCTGGGTCTTGGGTCGTGGTCTGGGTCTGGGTCTGGGTCTGGTCTGGGTCTTGGTCTGGGTCTGGTCTGGGTCGTGGGTCTGGGTCTGGGGGTCTGGGTCTGGGTCTGGGTCTGGGTCTGGGTCGTGGTCTGGGTCTTGGTCTGGGTCGTGGTCTGGGTCTTGGTCTGGGTCGTGTCTGGTCTGGTCGTGTCGTTGGTCTGGGTCTGGGTCTGGGTCTTGGGTCTTGGTCTGGGTCGTGGTCTGGTCTGGTCGTGGTCTCTGGGTCTGGTGGTCTGGGTCGTTGGTCGGGTCTGGGTCTTGGTCTGGGTCGTGGTCTGGGTCGTGGTCTGGGTCGTTGGTCTGGGTCTTGGTCTGGGTGTGGTCTGGGTCTGGTCTGGGTCTGGTCTGGGTCTGGGTCTGGGTCGTGTCTGGGTCTGGGTCTGGGTCTGGGGTCTTGGTCTGGGTCTGGGTCTGGTCTGGGTCTGGGTCTGGGTCTGGGTCTGGGGTCTGGTCGTGGTCTGGGTCTGGTGGTCTGGGTCTTGGTCTGGGTCTTGGTCTGGGTCGGGTCTGGGTCTGGGTCGTGGTCTGGGTCTGGTGGTCTGGTCTTGGTCTGGGTCGTGGGTCTGGTCTTGGTCTGGGTCTGGGGGTCTGGTCTGGTCTTGGTCTGGTCGTGGTCTGGTCTGTCTGGGTCTTGGTCTGGGTCGTGGTCTGGGTCTGGGTCGTGGTCGTGGTCTGGGTCTTGGTCTGGGTCTTGGTCTGGGTCTTGGTCTGGGCTGTGGTCTGGGTCGTGGTCTGGGTCTGGGTCTTGGTCTGGGTCGTGGTCGGTCGTGGTCTGGGTCTTGGTCTGGTCTGGTCTGGGTCTGGGTCTTGGTCTTGGGTCGTGGTCTGGGTCTGTGGTCTGTCTTGGTCTGGGTCGTGGTCTGGGTCTGGGTCTTGGTCTGGACTTCGATGGGAGACTCTGGGAAAATCAGGAGCCTTAGGAGGCGTCAGCGGCAAAAAACTGCCGTTGTGTTCTTAGGCAAAACACTTCACCCACACTGTGTAGTGTGAAAGTGGAGTGTGTGAGTGTTGGTCAGAGGGACCAATGGTGCAGATTGGCAGCCTCGCTGCTGTCAGTCTGCCCCAGGGCGGCTGTGGCTACAGTAAGAGTTTACCACCACTGAGTGGAGAGAAGGAACAGTGATCTGTAAAACACTTTGGGCATCTGGAAAAGTCCTGTATAAATGCAGTGATTAATTAATTTAAAATATATATCATCTAGAAGTCGATCTTTATTTCATTCAAATGTATTTGAAAAGTTTTACAGTTTACATCAGAAATGATCCTTTGACAAATCAGCTGCTGAAACTGTCACTGTCTGTTCTAAAACACTTCACTCTTCAAACGTCTTCATACTTGTTGATGTTGGCTTCTTCTGCAGCCACAGTCGCCCTGGGGCAGAACACACAGAACTCACAGAACACACAAACACACACACACAGAACACACAGAACACACAAAACACACAGAACCCACAGAACACACAGAACACACAGAACACACACAAAACACACAGAACCCACAGAACACACACAGAACACACAAAAACACACACAAACACACACAAAACACACACAGAACACACAAAACACACAAAACACACAGAACACACAGAACACACAGAACACACAGAACACACAAAACACACAGAACACACAGAACACACAGAACACACAGAACACACCGAACACACAGAACCCACAGAACACACAAAACACACAGAACACACAGAACACACAGAACACACACAGAACACACACACAAAACACACAAACACAGAACACAGAACACACAGAACACACAGAACACACACAGAACACACAGAACACACAGAACACACAAAACACACAGAACACACAAAACACACACACAGAACACACAGAACACACAGAACACACAAAACACACACAGAACACACAAACAAAACACACACAAAACACACAGAACACACAGAACACACAAAACACACCGAACACACCGAACACACAGAACACACAGAACACACACACAGAAACACAGAACCACACAGAAACACACAGAACACACAGAACACACAGAACACACAAAACACACAGAACACACAGAACACACAGAACACACACACAAAACACACAGAACACACAAAACACACAAGAACACACAAACACACACACACACAGAACACACAGAACACACAGAACACAGAACACAGAACACACAGAACACACAGAACACACAGAACACAAAAGAACAACCACAGAACACACAAAAACACACAGAACACACACAGAACACACAGAACACACAGAACTCAAAGAACCCACAGAACACATAGAACACAAAAACACACAACAAAAAACACACAAAACACACACAAAACACACAGAACCCACAGAACACACACAAAACACACAGAACCACACAGAACACACACTCACATGTGGCGGCCAAGATGAGAACTAAAACTGAAGAATTGTTTTGTACCTTCTAATGTTTCATTCTCTTCCTCTCTTTTACCCCTTTTCTCTCTCTCCCTCTTCTACACCTTCTTCTCCTCTTTTCTCCCCCCCTCCTTCTCTCTCTCTCTCTCTCTTTGTTTCAGGAGTTGCCGGTGAGAGTTCAGGAGGTGCTCGGTTTGTGTGTCCGTGCCCCGAGCTCCGACAGCAGCCCCGACTCCCAGAGCAGCGAGAGCGAGCGCCTCCTCCAACAACAATAACCCTCCATCCCGCCCCCGATACGGATACTCCGCAGTGAGAGGGGGGGTTCTACACGTGCCTCTACGGCGGAACGTTCAGCAGATACTACGCATCACAGAAACCCGTCAAAAACACGTGAAGAAGAGTCTGAAAACTGAAAAAAGCAGATACAAAACGGATTTAAACCACACATTTTCAGCTGCTGGACTTTCTGCCATAGACATACATGCGGAACACGTCACTGCGAAGCATCGAGATCAAAAAAACAAACAAAAAAACTCCCCGAACCCGAGACCTGAAGTGCAATCACTAATAATAAAAAAAAATTAATACTAACGGTTTGAAAAAAAAAAATAAACTGATTCAAAACGGTGGAAAAGAAACGAAAAGACGGTTTGAGTTCACGACATCGGAACATTCTAGAAACCACAGGTGCGGCAAGGTGCGGCAAAGCGGCAGGTGAGTCAACTGTTTAAAAGTTTACGCCCTCGTCGGAAAACGCCTCTTTGCTTTGGAACGTTACCTGACGAATTTCCATTCAATCGAATATTACACCGTTTGAAGTAGATCTTCGAAAAGTCGCTCAAATGGCGGCAGTCGACGGGAAGCGGAAACCCGTCGCCGTCGTTCTTTTTATTTATTTAATCGGGCACGTTTTACAGGTTTTTTTGTGATTTAAAGCTCTGTTCTGGAACTTTCCGGAGGTGAAACAGGAACTCTGTGATTCTGTGTAAATGAAGTGAAGTTAAAGCCGCACTCCGGAACATTCTCCACGGAGATGGACGCGTTTGAGCTTTTTATACTGTGGAATATTTCAGCCAAATGAACAAATGTATCGCCACGGAAACACGAAACTCTAAATGAAAACACTAAAGGACTAACCAGGACTAAACCAGGACTAAACCAGGACTAAACCAGGACTAAACCAGGACTAAACCAGGACTAAACCAGGTAAATAAAACCAGGTCTAAACCAGGTCTAAACTAAACCAGGACTCTAAATAAGGATCTAAACAGGACTAAATAAGGACTAAACCAGTACTAAAGGTCTAAAACCAGGTCTAAACCAGGACTAAACCAGGTCTAGGCCTAAAACCAGGACTAAACCAGGTCTTAAATTAGGTCTAAATTAGGCCAGGTCTAAACCAGGACTAAACCAGGACTAAACCAGGACTAAACCAGGACTTGAGAAGCAAAGTGAAGAAAAATATTTAAATTCAGATCAATTCATTTGTAATAAAAATAAATAAACTTGATGTTAAACGTGTCCAGTGAAGAAAAACTCTGAAAAACTCTAATTTGGCTCTAAACTCTGGGTGTGTTTTCTTAACGTGTCGCATTCGCAGATCGATGTCGCACTTTTCTCTTAACGACGTTTCAAATTTTTAAAAAATCAAAGGTTTTGTGCGTTTCAACTTTTGTGAAGACGATTCCAGACTCAGCGCGTAACGACGAGCGACGCCTCCGGGGGGCGCGCCCGTCGCCCGCCAGTCACCGCCGCCCATCCGCCGTCACCGTCGTTTCGTTTCTCCGTCCTGTCCCGGTCTCTTTCCTTTTTCAACTTTGTCTGGAGTTTTTTTTTTTCCTGAAGCCGCTGCTGCTCTTCTCGTCGTCCGCGTTACTTCAAGGGTTTTGTGCGTTTTATGGTTTTACTTTCACTTTCGGTTTAAAAAAATATAAATAAAGAAGAAGGGAAAACGGGACGTGTGCGCGGTCATTCCTATGCAAACGTGTGCATGCTTTATCACCATTATTATTATTATTATTATTATTATTCTGTTGTTGCCACGGCGATTTTAACCTTTGTGATGATCTCGTTTCGCCGATCGCACCAAATAAATAAATAAATAAACAGTGACTCCAAAACTTTTTTCTCTTTGTGTAAATGTGTAAAGTTTTTCAGGTGAAAGAAGCGTCAGATGTTTTTGCTTTGTCCAGAATGTTCCACAGTACGGCATTAAACCTTTCTGTCTTCACGGAGAAACCAGGACTAAACCAAGACTAAATAAGGACTAAACCAGGTCTAAACTAGGACTAAACCAGGTCTAAACCAGAACTAAACCAGGACTAAACTAGGACTTAACCAGGACTAAACCAGGTCTAAATAAAGAGTAAACCAGGACTAAACCAGGTCTAAACTAGGACTTAACCAGGACTGAACCAGGACTAAACCGAGACCGAACCAGAGTCAGTCCCGGGTCAGATCTGTGGAGAGGCTGTTTTTATCCAGGTGTTTTTGAGTAAATGTAAAGTGGAGTTGTTTAAAGTCACACTGCGGAACATTCCAGACAGAGCAGTGACGTCTCCATGGAAACGAGCAGCTGACGGAGAAAAGAAACAGAAAAGAAAAAGAAAAAGTGACGCTGGTACAAACAAAACAACATCAACACAAGAAGAAATCAGGATCAGACAAACATCTCTCTCCATCCCTCTTTTTCTCTCCCTCTCTCTCTTTCTCCTCTCTCTTTCTCTTTCCTCTCTTTCCTCACTCCTTCTCTCTCTCTCTCTCTCTCTCTCTCTCTCTTTCTCTCCTCTCTTTTCTCACTCCTTCTCTCTCTCTCTCTCTCTTTCTCTCTCTTTCCTCACTCCTTCTCTCTCTCTCTCCTCTCTCTCTTTCTCCTCTCTTTCCTCACTCCTTCTCTCTCTCTCTCTCTCTCTTTCTCTCTTCTCCTCTCCTCTCTCTCTCTCTCTCTCTCTCTCTTCTCCTCACTCCTTCTCTCTCTCTCTCTCTCTTCTCTCTCTTCTCTCTCCTCTCTCTCTCTCTCTCCTCTCTCTCTTCTTCTCTCTCTCTTTCTCTCTCTTTCTCTCTCTTCTCTCTCTCTCTCTTTCTTTCTCCTCTCTTTCCTCACTCCTTCTCTCTCTCTCTCTCTCTCTCTTCTCTCCTCTCTTTCCTCACTCCTTCTCTCTCTCTCTCTCTCCTCTCTTCTCCTCTCTTTCCTCACTCCTTCTCTCTCTCTCTCTCTCTCTTCTCCTCTCTTTCCTCACTCCTGCTCTCTCTCGCTCTCTCTGCAGCAGGTGTCTCTCTCTCGCTTTCCTTCCTTCTTTCTTTCTTTCACCCCCCCTCGCTCTCTCGCTATTTCTCCATCCCTCTCTCCCCTTTCTCTCTCTGTCCCTCCCTCCTTCACTCTCTCTCTCCACCAGCCACTCCACCCCCCTCCTCCTCTCCTCCTCCTGTCCTCCATCTCTCCTCTCCTCCTTTCCTTTTGTCCTCCTCCTCTCTCCTCCTCTCTTCTCCTCCTCCTCCCTCCTCTCCTCTCTCCTCCTCCTCCTCTCTCCTCTCCTCTCTCCTCCTCTCCTCTCCTCCTCCTCTCCTCCTCTCCTCCTCTCTCTCCTCCTCTCTCCTCCTCTTCTCCTCCTCTCCTCCTCCTCTCTTCCTCCTCTCCTATTCTTCTTCTCCTCCTCTGCTCATCTCCTCCTCCTCCTCTCCTCTCTCCTCTCCTGTCCTCCTCTCTTCCTCCTTTCCTCTTGTCCTCCTCCTCTCTCCTCCTCCTTTCTTCCTTCTCTCCTTCTCTTCTTGTTTTTTTTTTTTTTTCTTCACACAGATTCAGTGACGAGAGAAAAATCCAATGTTCAGCCAAACAAGACTTTTATTTTAAAAAAAACTCTCCTCTCTCTTTCTCTCTTTTTCTTTCTCTCTTTCTCTCGTGTCTGTGGTGTACTCGGGGTGACCTGAGTGACCTGAGTGACCCGGTTGACTGGAGGTAAAGGAGTGTGGACGTGTTGGTGTCGAGTCGTTGAATCGTGGGTGTGGTTTCCAGCTGGTGTCAAATGAATGTGACGAGCCTTTAAACAGGATGCCCTCCCGTCCTCCTCCCCTCCCTCCCTCCATCCCTCCGCCCCTCCTGTCCTCTGCCCCTCCCTTCCTCCCCCTCCATCCCTCCATCCCTCCCTCTCTCATTCAAACACAATCTGCTGGGGCTGTTCACAGGCAATAAAACCAAACCTCACTTCAACAAACACACAACAAACACACAACAAATACAACAAACACACAACAAACAAACACACACAAACACACGACAAACACACGACAAACACACAACAAACACAACAAACACACAACAAACACACAACACACAACAACAAACAACAACAACACACAAACAACACACACAAAACACACAACAAACACAACAAACACAACAAACACACAACAAACAACACAACAAACACACAACAAACACACGACAAACACACAACAAATACACAAACACACAACAAACACAACAAATACACAACAAACACACAACAAACACACGACAAACACACAACAAAACACACAACACAATACACAACACACACACACACACAATACAACAAAACACACAACACACACACAACAAACACAACAAACACACAAACAAAACACAACAACAACACACACACAACACAACAACACAACACACAACAACACAAACACACAACAAACACACACAAACACACAACAAACACACAAACATCAACAAACACTCACACACAAACACACACACAAACATAAACATACACACATAAACACACAAACATAAACACACACACACACAGACACACAAACTCATACACACACTCACACACAAACACACACACAAACATAAACACTCACACACACAGACACATAAACACACAACAAAGACACAACAAACACACAACAAAGACACAAACATACACACACATAAACACTCACACACACACACACAGACACACAAACACACACACAGACACACACAGACACATAAACACACACACAGACACACACAGACACATAAACACACACACACACACACAGACACACAAAACACACACACACACACACACACACTACACACACAACACACAACACACACAAGACACACAAAACACTCACACAAACACACAGACACATAAACACACACACAGACACACACAGACACACACACACCACACACACACACACACACACATCACACAAACAAACACACACACAGACACACACAGACACATAAACACACACACACACAGACACACAAACACACACACAGGCTTCAAAACACAACAAATGTCACACAAAAAACGTATGAAATCAAAATGTGAAATTAAATTGTTCTGAAAACCAACACTTTTTTAAAAATATACATATAATTTTATTTGTGCTTTTTTCCAAAAATAACCCCAGCAGATATAAAAATAAATAAATAAATTAAAAATACATAATGACAAAAAAAAAAAAAAAAAACACATAGTTAACAGGTTTATTTTGTTAAATTGTTGTTGTTGTTTTTTGTCAGTTTTTTTTTTTTTTTTTTTATCATTCTAACTCTAACTTTATAGAATTAAAGTTCCATGATTCTCAGAGTTTTTCCCGTCTCTTCTCAGTAAAACCTCTGGAGGTTGTGGGTTTGACTCCTGGTCTCTCTGGGGAGTGTGTTGCTGTGGCACAGGTTTAATCTGGTTTGAGTCCAGATTAAGTTGTAATCCTGGTGTAACCCGGACTGGTCCTGGTCCTGGTCCTGGTCCTGGTCCTGGTCCTGGTCCTGGTCCTGGTCCTGGTCCTGGTCCTGATCCTGGTCCTGGTCCTGGTCCTGGTCCTGATCCTGGTCCTGGTCCTGGTCCTGATCCTGATCCTGGTCCTGGTCCTGGTCCTGGTCCTGGTCCTGATCCTGGTCCTGGTCCTGGTCCTGGTCCTGGTCCTGGTCCTGGTCCTGGTCCTGATCCTGGTCCTGGTCCTGGTCCTGGTCCTGATCCTGGTCCTGGTCCTGGTCCTGGTCCTGGTCCTGGTCTGTGTGTGGTCTGGAGTTCATGATCCAGCCTCAGATTAGTTTTTCCATAGACCTGGTTTAGTCCTTTTTTCTTTTTCTTTTTTTTTAAAGACCTGGTTTAGTCTTGGCTTAATCTTGGTTTAGTCCTGTTTTAGTCCTGGTTTAGTCCTAGTTTAGTCCTAGTTTAGTCCTGTTTTAGACCTGGTTCAGTCCTGGTTTGGTCTCTGGTTTGGTCTTGGTTTAGTCCTAGTTTAGACCTGGTTTAGTCCTGGTTTAGTCTTGGTTTAGTCTTGGTTTAGTCCTGGTTTGGTCTTGGTTTAGTCCTAGTTTAGTCCTGGTTTAGTCCTAGTTTAGTCTTGGTTTAGTCCTGGTTTAGTCCTAGTTTATTCTTGGTTTAGTCTTGGTTTAGTCCTGGTTTAGTTTTGGTTTAGTCTTGGTTCAGTCCTGGTTTAGTCCTGTTTTTAGTCCTGGTTTAGTCCTGGTCTAGTCTTGGTTTAGTCCTGGTTTGGTCTTGGTTTAGTCTTGGTTTAGTCCTGGTTTAGTCCTGGTTTAGTCCTGGTTTAGTCCTGGTTTAGTCCTGGTTTGGTCTTGGTTTAGACCTGGTTTAGTCCTGGTTTCTTGGTTTAGGTTTAGTCTGGTTTAGGTTTAGTCCTGGTCTAGTCCTGGTTTAGTCCTGGTTTGGTCTTGGTTTAGTCCTGGTTTAGTCCTGGTTTAGTCCTGGTTTGGTTTAGTCTTGGTTTAGTCCTTTTGGTTTAGTCTTGGTTTAGTCCTGGTTTAGTCCTGGTTTAGTCTAGTCCTGGTTTAGTCCTGGTTTAGTCCTGGTTTAGGTCTTGGTTTAGTCTTGGTTTAGTCCTGGTTTAGTCCTGGTTTAGTCTTGGTTAGTCCTGGTTTAGTCCTTGGTTTAGGTTTAGTCCTGGTTTGGTTTAGTCCTGGTTTAGTCCTGGTTTAGGTTCTTGGTTGTTTAGTCCTTTGGTTTAGTCCCTGGTTTAGTCCTGGTTTAGTCCTTTTGGTTTAGTCCTGGTTTAGTCCTGGTTTAGTCCTGGTTTAGTCCTGGTTTAGTCCTGGTTTAGTCCTGACTGGAGGTTTGCGGGTTGATCTCTTTTGTGCCTTCGTGCCCTCGGGCCTGACACTCCCTGGCTCACACACACACACACACACACACACACACACACACACGGGCCACACGTCGCGGCTCAGGTGTGCAAAGGTTCACCTGCCGCTCGCTCTGCCTTCGTGCCCTCGGGCCCGACACTCCCTCCGCGCTTCAGATTTCAGGTGAAAAAAAATTGAAAAACGAGCGACACGTTTCCAGACAAAAACACGAGGAACTGAAAAAGAGACAAACAGCTGCTGCTCTTTAAATCTGAGCACGAGTCCCAGGAGACACCGGGGCGGCAGGGGCGGCAGGTGAGTCAGGGGCGGCAGGTGAGTCAGGGGCGACAGGTGAGTCAGGGGCGACAGGTGCAGGGTGGGGCCAAAGTCTGGTCTCATAAATAATAAATAAACGACAGGAAAGTCACTTCGCTCCAAATCTGCTGCTGCTCCAATGATCTGATTCTGGAGATTTGATTTAAGGTCTGTGAGACTTAAAGCTGCACGACGGAACTTTCCTGACGGGGGCTCGGACCTGCGCTCTGCTCCACCTCGTGATGTCATCGGGAGGTGATACAGGAAGTGCTCCGTTCCGTTTTTGGTTGTTGTTGTTTTTAACGCGACACAACTTCACAAACAAACCTGCAGTCAGTGTCAACGACTTCATCTGCAGGAACTAAACCAGGACTAAACCAGGACTAAACCAGGACTAAACCAGGTCTAAACCAGGACTAAACTAAACAGAAAACTAAACCAGGACTAAACCAGAAAAACCAGAACTAAACCAGGACTAAACCAGAACTAAACCAGAACTAAACCAGAACTAAACCAGGTCTAAACCAGAACTAAACCAGGACTAAACCAGAACTAAACCAGAACTAAACCAGAACTAAACCAGAACTAAACCAGAACTAAACCAGGTCTAAACCAGAACTAAACCAGGACTAAACCAGAACTAAACCAGAACTAAACCAGAACTAAACCAGGTCTAAACCAGGACTAAACCAGGACTAAACCAGAACTAAACCAGGTCTAAACCAGGACTAAACCAGGACTAAACCAGGTCTAAACCAGAACTAAACCAGGACTAAACCAGGAAACTAAACCAGGTAACCAGTCTAAACCAGGACTAAACCAGGACTAAACCAGGTCTAAACCAGGACTAAACCAGGACTAAACCAGGACTGAAACCAGGACTAAACCAGGACTAAACCAGGACTAAACCAGGACTAAACCAGGAACTAAAAAAAACCAGGACTAAACTAAACCAGGACTAAACCAGGACTAAACCAGGACTAACTAAACCAGAACTAAACCAGAACTAAACCAGGACTAAACCAGGAACTAAACCAGGACTAAACCAGGACTAAACCAGAACTAAACCAGGACTAAACCAGAACTAAACCAGGACTAAACCAGGACTAAACAAGGACTAAACCAGGACTAAACCAGGACTAAACCAGGACTAAACCAGAACTAAACCAGGACTAAACCAGGACTAAACCAGAACTAAACCAGAACTAAACCAGACTAAACCAGGACTAAACCAGAACTAAACCAGGACTAAACCAGGACTAAACCAGGACTGAACCAGGACTAAACCAGGACTAAACCAGGACTAAACCAGGTCTAAACCAGAACTAAACCAGGACTAAACCAGGACTAAACCAGGACTAAACCAGGACTAAACCTAAAACCAGGTCTAAAACAGGACTAAACCAGGACTAAACCAGATCTAAACCAGGTCTAAACCAGGACTAAACCAGGACTAAACCAAACTAAACAGGTCTAAACCAGGACTAAACCAGGTCTAAACCAGGGACTAAACCAGGACTAAACCAGGACTAAACCAGGTCTAAACCAGGACTAAACCAGGACCAGATTAAACCAGGTCTAAACCAGGACTAAACCAGGACTAAACCAGGTCTAAACCAGGACTAAACCAGGACTAAACCAGGACTAAACCAGGACTAAACCAGAAAAAACCAGGACTAAACCAGACTAAACCAGGACTAAACCAGGACTAAACCAGGACTAAACCAGAAAAACCAGGACTAAACCAGGACTAAACCAGGACTAAACCAGAACTAAACCAGGACTAAACCAGGACTAAACAAGGACTAAACCAGGACTAAACCAGGACTAAACCAGAACTAAACCAGGACTAAACCAGAACTAAACCAGGACTAAACCAGAACTAAACCAGGACTAAACCAGGACTAAACCAGAACTAAACCAGGACTAAACCAGAACTAAGAATCTCTGTTCTATCATCGTTTCCTGGTCACACACTGACCTGAAGTTGTGTTTTGTTTCATTCGCATGTTTAACTCACACAGTTCTTCTTTCAAACAGAAAACTTCTTTGTTCCACCTTGTGATGTCATCTTGTGGTGATACAGGAAGTGCTCCTCTGTGTTTTTAAACTCCACACACCTTCACTAGAATCATTTGGATCATTTTTCAGCTCTGGAATTTCTACCGATCTCGACTGAACTAAAGAGAAAAGGAGCTGCTCAAACTAGAAAAAACAAAATCAAGTCAAGTTAAAATGACTTGAATTAATAAAATTTGATCATGATCTGAGTAAATTTCACTTGACGTGTAAAATAAAATAAAAATCTGCCAGTGGAACAAGACTTTTTGTACTTAAAATATGAAAATACATCTTACTGCTACTTAAAATTAAGAAAAACAACAACTTTTTGGAGTTAAAATAAGAAACAAAATCAAATGTTTGAATTATTCCATTGGTGGAAAATTTGACTCGTTAAATTTAATCGACTCAAATAAAGTCAAAAGTTTTTCATTTAAGTCATTTTAATTTAACTAGAATATCACTTTTTGCAGTGCATTTGGAAACTGCACAGTAAAAACTGGAGGGTTCGAATTTCAGTGTAAAATATTTCAGAGTTGTTTTTAACACAAAACGTTTTATTTTAACCGTTTGAAAGTTAAATGTGGGTTGGAGTCGGGGTTATTTGTCAGAGTTGATTTGGTTGAAGTAAAATCAACTTCCAGTAGTGTTAATTCAACTTCCTTTAGTGTTAATTTAACTTCTCTTAGTGTTAATTCAACTTCCTCTAGTGTTAATTCAACTTCTCTTAGTGTTAATTCAACTTCGTGTTAATTCTTCCTCTTAGTGTTAATTCAACTTCTCTTAGTGTTAATTCAACTTAGTGTTAATTCAACTTCCATTCTTAGTGTTAATTCAACTTCTCTTAGTGTTAATTCAACTTCTTCTTAGTGTTAATTCAACTTCCTCAACTAGTGTTAATTCAATTCCTTAGTGTTATTCAACTTCTCTTAGTGTTAATTCAACTTCCACTTAGTGTTAATTCAACTCAGTGTTAATTTCAACTTCTCTTAGTGTTAATTTCAAGTGTTAATTCTTCTCTTAGTGTTAATTCAACTTCTCTAGTGTTAATTAACTTCCTTAGTGTTATTCAACTTCTCTTAGTGTTAATTCAACTTCTCTAGTGTTAATTCAACTTCTCTTAGTGTTAATTCAAACTTCCTCTAGTGTTAATTCAACTTCTCTTAGTGTTAATTCAACTTCACAACTTCCTTAGTGTTAATTCAACTTCTTCTCTAGTGTTAATTCAACTTCTCTTAGTGTTAATTCAACTTCATTCTCTAGTGTTAATTCAACTTCTCTTAGTGTTAATTCAACTTCTCTTAGTGTTAATTCAACTTCTCTTAGTGTTAATTCAGTGTAATTCTTTCCTTAGTGTTAATCAACTTCCTTAGTGTTAATTCAACTTCTTCTTAGTGTTAATTCAACTTTTCTTAGTGTTAATTCAACTTCTCTTAGTGTTAATTCAACTTCTCTTAGTGTTAATTCAACTTTCTTAGTGTTTAATTCAACTTCCTCTTAGTGTTAATTCAACTTTCTTAGTGTTAATTCAACTTCCCTCTAGTGTTAATTCAACTTCCTCTAGTGTTAATTCAAACTTCCTTAGTGTTAATTCAACTTCCTTAGTGTTAATTCAATTAGTTGTTAATTCAACTTCTTAGTGTTAATTCAACTTCTTCTCAGTGTTAATTCAACTTCTCTTAGTGTTAATTCAACTTCTCTAGTGTTAATTCAACTTCTCTAGTGTTAATTCAACTTCTCTTAGTGTTAATTCATTCTCTTAGTGTTAATTCACTTCCTCTAGTGTTAATTCAACTTCTCTTAATTCTTAGTGTTAATTCAACTTCCTTAGTGTTAATTCAACTTAATTCAACTTCAGTGTTAATTCAACTTCCTCTAGTGTTAATTCAACTTCCTCTAGTGTTAATTCAACTTCTCTTAGTGTTAATTCAACTTCTCTTAGTGTTAATTCAACTTCTCTTTGTGTTAATTCAACTTCTCTTAGTGTTAATTCAACTTCCTCTAGTGTTAATTCAACTTCCTCTAGTGTTAATTCAACTTCTCTTAGTGTTAATTCAACTTTTCTTAGTGTTAATTCAACTTCCACTAGTGTTAATTCAACTTCTCTTAGTGTTAATTCAACCTCCTTTAGTGTTAAATTTGTCTCCTCCCACCCACCAGTTTTGTTCATAATTTCATCTTAAATTAACTCAATTAAAGTGTAAAAATAAAACTCCTCTGTGAGTTGTTGAGTTAAATCAGAATAACTCTACAAAGTGTTAACTGTTTACTTTCTAAACTTTAACATAACTCTGGATTTCAGGTTAAACAGGAACTTTGGTCCAGTGTTACTTTTAATGAACATTTCCAAAAGTGTTAAATTAACTCTAGGACAGATTGGACTCAAATAAACTCTGAGAAAATGTTAAATTGATTCTGTCAGAGTTGATTTTAACTCTTTGGGGTTTTTTTCTGTGCACCACGTCGTGACATCACAAGTGGTTTGAGACGTTCACGGGCTCAGGCTGCTCCAGTTTGTGTTGGAGGAGCTCTTCAGTCCAACAAAACCAACTAAACATTTATCTGTTTGCCCCATTGTGTCGAGGGGCGGGTCCCGGGGGGGCAGGAGGGGGGGCAGGAGGGGGGGGGCAGGAGGGGGGGGCAGGGAGGGGGGGGGGGGGGGGGGGGGGGGGGGTCGGTCCCTCGGGTCGAGCGTGAAGTGTGAGCAACAGACATGTGACCAGAGCCGAGGTACCAATGTCAAAGAGAAGAACTGAACCAGGACTGAAACCAGGACTAAACCAGGACTGAAACCAGGACTGAACCAGGACTAAAACCAGGACTAAACCAGGACTGAACCAGGACTGAACCAGGGACTGAACCAGGACTGAACCAGGACTGAAACAGGACTAAACCAGGACTAAACCAGGACTGAAACCAGGACTGAACCAGGACTAAACCAGGACTGAACCAGGACTAAAAGGACTAAACAGGACTACCAGGACTAAACCAGGACTGAACCAGGACTAAACCAGGACTAAACCAGGACTGAACCAGGACTGAACCAGGACTAAACCAGGACTAAACCAGGACTAAACCAGGACTGAACCAGGACTGAACCAGGACTAAACCAGGACTAAACAGGACTGAACCAGGACTGAAACCAGACTAAACCAGGACTGAAACAACCAGGACTAAAACCAGGACTAACCAGGACTAAACCAGGACTAAACCAGGACTAAACCAGGACTGAACCAGGACTAACCAGGACTGAACCAGGACTAAACCAGGACTAAAACCAGGACTGGAACCAGGACTGAACCAGGACTAAACCAGGACTGAAACAGGACTAAAACCAGGACTAAACCAGGACTAAACCAGGACTGAAACCAGGACTTAAACCAGGACTAAACCAGGACTGAACCAGGACTGAACCAGGACTGAAAACCAGGACTAAACCAGGACTGAAACCAGGACTAAACCAGGACTAAACAGGACTAAACCAGGGACTAAAACCAGACTAAACCAGGACTGAACCAGGGACTAAACCAGGACTAAACCAGGACTAAACCAGGACCAGGACTGAAACCAGGACTAAACCAGGACTAAACCAGGACTAAACCAGGACTAAAATAGGACTGAAACTGAATAATTTGTCAGTGGAAAAATAAAAGTGATTATTTTTTATTTTTCTTGAGAAAAGTCGTTTTAAAGTCCAAACGTCTCGACTCAGTTACAGACGAATCAAACTCACGATAAACTAAACTTCTGGTCGTTTTCTCGTCTGAATCTGCAGAAAAACTCGGACTTAACCAAACTGCAGAGGAGGAGGGGGGGGGGGGGGTCAGAGGCTCCCGGGGGCCCCTCTGTGAGGACGAACTCTCGTCTGGGGCCCGGCTGGTGCCACATTGAGGTTTGTTTAAAAAGACAAAGGACCCGCTGCTCCCTGTCTGCTCCTGTCAAAGACGAACAGGTCCACACGACACCAGCCTCCCCCGGGACCAGAGGGACCTGAGAGACTAGAGACCTGAGGGACCTGAGAGACCTGAGGGACCTGAGGGACCTGAGAGGACCTGAGGACCAGAGGACCTGAGGGACCTGAGAGACCTGAGAGACCAGAGAGACTAGAGGACCAGAGGGACCTGAGGACCTGAGGGACCTGAGAGAGACTAGAGACCTGAGGGACCTGAGAGACCAGAGAACCAGAGACTAGAAGGACCAGAGGGACCTGAGGGACCTGAGAGACTAGAGGGACCTGAGAGACCAGAAACCAGAGACTAGAAGGACCAGAGGGACCTGAGAGACCAGAGAGACCAGAGACTAGAGGGACCTGAGGGACCTGAGAGACCAGAAACCAGAGACTAGAGGGACCAGAGGGACTAGAGGGACCTGAGAGACCAGAGACCAGAGGGACCTGAGGGACCAGAGAGACCAGAGACCTGAGGGACCTGAGGGACCAGAGGGACCAGAGGGACCAGAGGGACCAGAGACCAGAGACCTGAGGGACCAGAGGGACCAGAGAGACCAGAGGGAATTGACCCAGAGGACCTGACACTAGAGGGACCTGAGAGAGACCAGAGAGACCAGAGAGACCAGAGGGACCTGAGGGACCTGAGGGACCAGAGAGACCAGAGAGAGACCAGAGAGGACCAGTGAGAGGGACCTGAGACCAGAGACCTGAGGGACCAGAGGGACCAGAGGACCAGAGACTAGAGGGACCTAGAGAGACCAGAGAGACCAGAGAGACCAGAGGGACCTGAGGGACCTGAGAGACCTGAGACCTGAGAGACCAGAGAGACTAGAGGGACCTGAGGGACCAGAGGGACCAGAGAGACTAGAGAGACCTAGAGAGACCAGAGAGACTAGAGGGACCTGAGGACCTGAGGGACCAGAGGGACCTGAGGGACCAGAGAGAGGACCTGAGAGACTAGAGGGACCAGAGAGACCAGAGACCTGAGGGACCTGAGGAGACCAGAGAGACCAGAGAGACCTGAGGGACCAGAGGGACCAGAGAGACCAGAGAGACTAGAGAGACCAGAGAGACTAGAGGGACCAGAGACCTGAGGGACCAGAGAGACCAGAGGGACCAGAGAGACTAGAGAGACCAGAGAGACCAGAGACCTGAGGACCTGAGGGACCAGAGGGACCAGAGGGACAAATGAGTGACACCAGAAACAGAGGGACAGTAAACAGGATCAGAACGACCAACTCAGAGTCTGAAGAATCTGTGGAATCACCTGAAACATCTGAAACAGTGAAACAGTGAAACGCCAAAAGAGAGAAACATTCGTCCTTGAAGCGTCACCTTCACCTGGTCGAGGGTTTAGAGCCTGAATGATCTCGGAGGTTCTGTTGTCACGTGTTTCATGCTCCTGGTCACTCAAGACAAACAAACAGCTCCTGGGCGTCGGGTCGGACAGAAACACACCGAGTCCGGACACAACCCAAAAGAGCGACGACGTTCTCCTCTGGACCCACCAACCACAGGACCATCTGTAGGAGGCCAGAGCAAAGATCTGATCTGTTTACTTTATTTATGTAGAAAATGAGTCTCAGTGTGCAGAAAACAAACACAAAACAAACACAAAACACAAAACAAAACACAGAACACAGAACACAAACACAAAACACACACAAACACACAACAACACACAAACACAAAACACAAAACACAAAACACAAAAACACAAAACACAAAACACAACTCCACAATCTGTGTGTCGTTCGTTCATTCATTTTTCAATATAAAACCAAAAATAAGAAAATGAAAAAACAACTGTTTTCTTCATTATTTGTCTCCAAAACCAAAATGAAAAAACAGATAACGATTTGTTTTTTCAGGTTTCGATTTTGTGTTTAAATGAAGAATGGAAAAAACTGATAACGGCCGTTTCCCGTTTACGTGACTGTGATGTCGAACTTTTGTGCCGCGTACGGACTGAACCAGGACTGATCCAGGTCCGGGACCAGACCGGGACTGAGACCGGGACCAGCTGTCCGAGTGGTTCCGTCACATCCTTTACGCTGGTTCCGTTCGGGAAAAGTGAGAATGTTCTGTGGACTACAGGTCCGGACGGGCTCTGGTCCTCTGCGCTCAAGAACCACAGCTGCTTCTGAGGTGGAGCAGCGTCCGGACAGAAGCGTGAGTCCAGTTTGGTTGTTTATAGTTTTGATCATTCGTCCTCCGGGCTCTTGGTTCTTCCCCGGGTAAAGTTCTTCTCAGGTCGAGGCTCCTGACACTGCTCCCCGCTCCAGCTCCTCTGAGCCCGGACAGAACCGGAGCTGCTCCCGCTGGTTGGAATAGTTCATTTAGACCTGCTGTCCGTTTAGACCTGCTGTCCGTTTAGACCTGCTGTCCGTTTGGACCTGCTGTCCGTTTAGACCTGCTGTCCGTTTAGACCTGCTGTCCGTTTGGACCTGCTGTCCGTTTAGACCTGCTGTCCGTTTAGACCTGCTGTCCGTTTGGACCTGCTGTCCGTTTAGACCTGCTGTCCGTTTGGACCGTTTGGTGCGAGACCGGAGGCTCAGAGCCCACGGCAGGAACGGAGCTCAAAACTGAGGCTCGGACCCTGCAGAGGCTCAGAGTCAAAGCTCGGAGTCCAGTCTGGTCCCGGCCTGATCTCGGTCTCAGTTCCGGTCTGGTCCCGGTCTGGTCCCGGTCTGGTCCCAGTCTGGTCTAGGTCTCAGTCTCCGGTCTCAGTCCCGGTCTGGTCCCGGACCTGGATCAGTCCTGGTTCAGTCCGTACGCGGTGCAAAAGTCCAACATCACAGTCACAGACGTCACGTAAACGGGAAACGGCCGTTATCCGTTTTTTCCATTTTTCATTTAAACACAAAATCGAAAACTGAAAAAACGAATCATTATCTGTTTTTTTATTTTGGTTTTGGAGACAAATAATGAAGAAAATAGTTGTTTTTTTGTTTTCTTAATTTTGGTTTTATATTGAAAAACGAATGAACAAATGAGACACAGGATTCTCCAGGTCTGTGTGTGATGAAGAAATGATATTAGACCAGGACTAAACCAGGACTAAACCAGGACTAAACCAGACTAAACCAGGACTAAACCAGGACTAAACCAGGACTAAACCAGGACTAAACCAGGACTAAACCAGGACTAAACCAGAAATCTCCAGTAGAACATCAGGAACAGTGTGATCAGGTCTTTTCACTCAGAACACACAGAGAGTTCTTTTGTGTTTTCGCAGAGGTCCCAAGGTCAGTCCCAGTCCTGGTCCTGGTCTGGTCCT
>NW_026571115.1:37216723-37226723 GCF_026225935.1 Boleophthalmus pectinirostris | reverse complement strand
GTTAATTTAACTTCCTCTAGTGTTAATTTGTCTCCTCCCATCCATCAGTTCAAACTTCTGTGAGTGAAGACCAGTTTGAACCAATTTCATCTTAAATTAACTAAAATAAAGTATAAAAATAAAACTCCTCTGTGTGTTGTTTAGTTAAATCAGAATAACTCTACAAAGTGTTATCTGTTTACTCTCTAAACGTTCATATAACTCTGGATTTCAGGTTAAACAGGAACTTTGGTCCAGTGTTACTTCATGAACATTTCCAAAAGTGTTAAATTAACTCTAGGACAGATTGGACTCAAATAAACTCTGAGAAAATGTTAAAATTGAATCTGTGAGAGTCGATTTTTGCTGTGGCCTTTGTAAGACGTGAAAATAAACGTGTCGCTGTAAAAGAAGAAACATGTTTGTCCCAGAACTGAAACAAATTTTCCGGTTCATCCTTCAGCAGCAAAACTTCAAAATAAAGTGAAAGAGAAAATAAAAAATCAAAACGAAATAGTCACTGAGATCTGTTTTTTGATTGGTGTTATTTATTTGATGTTATTATAATAAACCTTAAATTAAACAGAGGTCGAGATCTGATTTGTTGTTTGACACTGAGGTCCGGTTTACACTTGTGAGTAAAACGACAAAATATTTGATCAAAAGTGCCTTTCGTTTAGACGGTGACGGCGTTTTTGGGGTTTAAAAAAAAACACCCTCCGGAGTGGAAAAGTTGAAAACACCCCACCGCAGTGTTTCCGTCTACACTGCCCAAGACGCAAAACTCTGGTCGCATGTGCTCTACGTCACGAACATCACCACCGAGTCGCTTGAAAACAACCTCGTCTAAACGCGGAATAAAAAGTGAAGACGCAGTGCCGATTTGACGTCTTCTGTTCAGACCGTCATCGTCTACTCGTAACCTCAAACGGAAAAATGAAATAGCGAACTGTTTTCCCGTTTTATTTTGTTTTATTTTTAGTTTTTCGCCCTTAATTGAAATTCAAACGTGTGTAACGGGACACGGATCATGAATTAAACTTAAACAGTTTCTTGTGTTTTTGTTGTGATTTGTGGTTGACCTCCTCCTCCTCCTCCTCCTCCCTCGCTCGGCCCCTTCAGCCCGGCTCCCCTTTCTCCTCCTCGGGCACAATCTGCCACATCCCCCCCTCCGCCCTCCGGTCCACCCATCCCTCCCTCCGTCCATCCCTCCGTCCCATCCCTCCGTCCCTCCCTCCACCTGTTGCTCGATTGTTGCACATTGTTTCTGTCTCTTTCATTGTTTTACTCGTCCAAGTGTCCTCCCTTCTTTTTTTTCAATCTTTTCAGACTTCGGACCACTCCCCCTGCCCGTATAAAAGCCGAGGAAAAAAAACGCCCGGCCGGGATTCACCACCGGAGACACGGAAAGACACGAGGAAAAAGACACGAGGAAAAAGACACGGAAAAACGGGAAAACAGGGACAGAGGATTTCAAACTTAGGTGGAGACAGTAAAATAATTCGCTGTAGTGATTTGAAAGACATTTGAAACGAGAAGAGTGGCTAAACTAAGTCACTAATTTCTCCTTTTGTAGTAGTAAAAGTAGTAGTAGTAGGAGTAGTAGTAGTAGTAGTAGTACTAATTGATCTCGCAAAAGTAGTAGTAATATTTGCAACTTTACTTTGCAAGCAAGACTGAAAAAGTTATCAAAATTTGCGGCGGCTTCCTAAAAGTCAGAGCAAAGTAAAAGTAGAAGTAGTAGTACAAGTAGAAGTAGTAATACTAGTGGTAGTAGTAGTAGTAGTAGTAGTAGTAGTAGTAGTAGTAGTAGTAGTAGTAGTAGTAGTAATAGGTTTAGCAAAAGTAGTAGTAGTATTTTTAATTTTATTTTGAAAGTTAGACTGAAGAAGTTATTGGAATTTGCGGTGGCTTCCTAAAAGTTGTCGAAGTAGTAGTAGTAGTAGTAGTAGTAGTAGTAGTAGTAGTAGTAGTAGTAGTAGTAGTAGTAGTAGTAGTAGTAGTAGTAGTAGTAGTAGTAGTAGTAGTATTTGCAGTAGTAGCAGCAGTAGAAGTAAACATGTCCCAGGAGGTGTCCGTGTCGCTCTGGTGTGAAGAAGCAGGAGACGCTCACAGTTTTCTGGAGGACGACCACAGGGAGTCAAGAGTCCTGGCTGAGATCCCGGTCCAGACCCGGTCCAGGTCCAGGAGCAGGTCCAGGAGCAGGTCCAGGAGCAGGTCCAGGAGCAGGTCCAGGAGCGGTGCGAGGTCCCGGCCGCCTGGGACCCGTCGGTGGTGGGGCAGAGGGCCGTGACGAGGCTCCTGCAGCTGGAGAGGAGATACCTGCCCTCTGCGCTTTACGTCCGACTCATCCAGGGGGCGCCACAGAGCAGAGACGAACTGGTCAAGTGGGCCATGGAGGTGAGACCAGGACTAAACCAGGACTAAACCAGGTCTAAACCAGGACTAAACCAGGTCTAAACCAGGTCTAAACAGGACTAAACCCTTCTAAAACAGGTCTAAAACAGGTCTAAACCAGGACTAAACCAGGACTAAACCAGGTCTAAAACAGGTCTAAACCAGGACTAAACCAGGACTAAACCAGGTCTAAAACAGGTCTAAACCAGGACTAAACCAGGTTTAAAACAGGACTAAACCAGGACTAAACCAGGACTAAACTCTAAAAACAGGTCTAAACCAGGACTTAAAACAGGTCTAAACCAGGACTAAACCAGGTCTAAACCAGGACTAAACCAGGACTAAACCAGGTCTAAAACAGGTCTAAACCAGGACTAAACCAGGACTAAACCAGGTTTAAAAAAGGACTAAACCAGGACTAAACCAGGTCTAAAACAGGTCTAAACCAGGACTAAAACAGGTCTAAACCAGGACTAAACCAGGACTAAACCAGGTCTAAAACAGGTCTAAAACAGGTCTAAACCAGGACTAAACCAGAACTAAACCAGGACTAAAACAGGTCTAAAACAGGTCTAAACCAGGACTAAACCAGGACTAAAACCAGGTCTAAAACAGGTCTAAACCAGGACTAAACCAGGTCTAAACCAGGTCTAAAACAGGACTAAACCAGGACTAAACCAGGACTAAAACAGGTCTAAACCAGGACTAAACCAGGTCTAAAACAGGACTAAAACAGGTCTAAACCAGGACTAAACCAGAACTAAACCAGGACTAAAACAGGTCTAAAACAGGTCGAAACCAGGACTAAACCAGGACTAAACCAGGTCTAAAACAGGTCTAAACCAGGACTAAACCAGGTCTAAAACAGGACTAAACCAGGACTAAACCAGGACTAAAACAGGTCTAAACCAGGACTAAACCAGGACTAAACCAGGTCTAAACCAGGTCTAAACAGGACTAAACCAGGTCTAAACCAGGACTAAACCAGGTCTAAACCAGGACTAAACCAGGTCTAAACCAGGACTAAACCAGGACTAAACCAGGACTAAACCAGGTCTAAATCTCATTATTGTATATAAATCGACTGTATATGTGTGTTTTTTTAAAGGTCGTAAATCAATCAAACTGACTCTTGTGAACTTTAAGTCGTGTTCTAATGTTCTAAGGTTCTAATGTTCTAATGTTGACCCCTGTCTCCTCTCTCCTCCTCTTTCCTTTCCTCTCTCGTCTCCTAACTCCTTTCTTTTCTCGTCTCCTCTCTCCTTTCCTGTCTTGTCTCCTCTTCTCTCCTCTCTCCCCCTCTCCTCTCCTAACTCCTTTCTTTTCTCGTCTCCTCTCTCCTTTCCTCTCTCCTCTCCTCTCTCCTCTCCTTTCCTCTCCTTTTCTTTCTTCTCTCCTCTCTCCTTTCCTGTCTTGTCTCCTCTCTCCTCTTCACTCTCTCTCTCCTCTCTTGTCTCCTCTCTCTCTCTCCTCCCTCTTCTAATCTCTCCTCTCCTTTCCTTTCCTTTCTTCTCTCCTTTCCTTTCCTCTCTCGTCTCCTCTGACGTGCACACTGACCTCCTCGTCTCTCGTCTTTCTGGTGTGTGTTTGGTTCAGGTGTGCTCGGACGTGGGCTGTGAGGAGCAGGTGTTCCCCCTGTCGGTGTCCCTGTTGGACAGGTTCTTGAGTTTGACCCTGTCGGTCCCTGCCGCTCCCGTCTGTCTGGTGGCGTCCTGCGTCCTCGTGGCGTCCAAACTGACCGAGTGCGAGACGCTTCCCGTGGACACGCTGTGCGCCGCCGCCGAGTACAGCTTCAGCTCGCACAGCCTCAGGGTCAGGACCCGTCACTTTACTTTACTTTACTTTACTTTACTTTACTTTACTTTACTTTACTTTACTTTACTTTACTTTACTTTACTTTACTTTACTTTACTTTACTTTTACTTTACTTTACTTTACTTTACTTTACTTTACTTTACTTTATTTTACTTTACTTTACTTTACTTTACTTTACTTTACTTTACTTTACTTTACTTTACTTTACTTTACTTTACTTTACTGTACTGTACTGTACTGTACTTTACTTTACTTTACTTTACTTTACTTTACTTTACTTTACTTTTACTTTACTTTACTTTACTTTACTTTACTTTACTTTACTTTACTTTACTTTACTTTACTTTACTTTTACTTTACTTTACTTTACTTTACTTTACTTTTACTTTTACTTTACTTTACTTACTTTACTTTACTTTACTTTACTTTTACTTTTACTTTACTTTACTTTAATTTACTTTACTTTTACTTTACTTTACTGTACTGTACTGTACTGTACTTTACTTTACTTTACTTTTACTTTACTGTACTGTACTGTACTGTACTGTACTGTACTTTACTGTACTGTACTGTACTGTACTGTACTGTACTGTACTTTACTGTACTGTACTGTACTTTACTTTACTTTACTTTACTTTACTTTTACTGTACTGTACTGTACTGTACTTTACTGTACTGTACTGTACTTTTACTTTTACTTTACTTTTATTTTACTTTACTTTACTTTTACTTTACTTTTATTTTTTACTTTACTTTACTTTATTTTACTTTACTTTACTTTACTTTATTACACTGTAGTGTACTTTACTTTACTTTAATATACTTTAATTTACTTTACTATATTTTACTGTACTTTATTATACTTTACTTTTCTTTTACTTTTTTTTTACTTCTACTTTACTTTACCTTACTATTCTTTACTGTACTTTACTATACTTTAATTTACTACTTTACTTTATTATACTTTACTATACTGTACTTTTATTTTATTTATTTTATTTATTCCATGACTGATCGTGGAATATTGTTTAAAGAAATAAGGTACATTTATTAAACTTGAGACTCCAAATTTAATCCCAGTTTAGTTTTTCTGTAGACCTGGTTCAGCCCTTTTTTTAGTCCTGGTTTAGTCCTGGTTTAGTCCTGGTTTAGTCCTGGTTTAGTCTGGTTTAGTCTGGTTTAGTCCTGGTTTAGTCCTGGTTGTTTTAGTCCTGGTTTAGTCCTGGTTTAGTCTGGTTCAGGAGATGGAGCGAGTTCTCGTGGCGACTCTTCGTTGGGACCTGGCGTCCGTCACGCCTCAGGACTTCCTGCCTCACTTCCTGTCGGCGGCGGTGACGTCGTGGCGTCGCGGCGGCTCGGACCTGGCGTCGACGGCGCGCAGACACGCCGACACGCTCGCCGCTCTGTGCGTGTGCGACTCGCGCTTCCTCGGGGCCCCGCCGTCCCTGCTCGCCGCCGGAGCTCTGTGCTGCGCCCTCAAAGGTCTGAGGGCCCCGCAGAACCTGGAGAACCTGGAGAACCTGGAGAACCTGGAGAACCTGGAGCTGAGCACGGAGAGACTCGCCCACCTGTGCCAGACCGACCCCGTGAGTCCTCCTCTGCACCAGAACCTCCTCTGACCATCTGACCATCTGACCCCACCTTCTCCTCCTCCTCTCCTCCTCCTCCTCCTCACCCTCTCCTCCTCATTTTTTCCTCCTCCTCTTCCTTATCTCCTCCTCCTCCTCTTCCTCTCTCTCCTCCTACTCCTCCTCCTCCTCTTCCTCCTCTCCTCCTCCTCCTCCTCCTCTCCTCTCCTCTCCTCCTCCTCCTCCTCCTCCTCCTCCTCTTCCTCACCCTCTCCTCTTCCTCTCCTCTCCTCCTCCTCCCTCTCCTCCTCCTCCTCCTCCTCCTCCTCTCCTCCTCCTCTTCCTCCTCCTCCTCTCCTCACCCTCTCCTCCTCCTCCTTCCTCCTCCTCCTCCTCCTCTCTCCTCTCCTCCTCCTCTTCTCCTCTCCTCTCTCCTCCTCCTCCTCCTCCTCCTCTCTCCTCTCCTCTCCCTCCTCCTCCTCCTCCTCCTCCTCCTCCTCCTCTCCTCCTCCTCTCCTCCTCCTCCAGGCCGTGCTGCAGTACTTCTCGGAGATGATCGAGCTGGTTCTCCGTGAGCGTCTGAGCGGTGGACTCCAGAGCGCCCCCTCGCAGAAGGACGAGGAACTGACGGAGGAGCCGCGCCCCGGGACGCCGACGGACATGACCGAGATCGACTTTTAACCCAACGCGAAAACCACCATCCAGAAGAAACGCGACTGCTGCTCTCTCTCCAAACGGAAAATTCAAATGTCCCGGCCGCGGTTGATCGTAAAGAGGCCGAAACAGACTCGACTTTGGACTCAAACGTCCGATTTTTAACAAACATGCACTAAAATGACAAGATAAGACCAGGGATAGAGCTACACTTCGATTTTAGACACATTTACACAGAGAATCTCGCTCCCGATTGGCTCTTTGGTCGATGATATTCGAGCCTGATTCGAGCCTCGATGAGCTTCGTTTGACTGGGTGACGTCGCGCTCTCGATCGTCTCGCTTCTCGAGTCTGTGACGGAAAAAAAAAAAGAAACACCTTTACAAACTGAAGCACTCCAGAGCACAGACCTCTTACTTTTATTTTATTTATGTGTAAACCGCGGCACGTTTTTAGATTTTGGCGCGAAACAAAAAAATCGACAAGGTTTGACGTGACTTGAATTCAGAATTTTGATATTTTTTGACTAGTTTAGATTTATTTATTGAGCCTTTTGTGTGATATTTCTTGTACTATTTCTTGAGCACATGTGTTTTATTCATGATATGGTTTGACCAGAGCTGAGACAGGTGTGACAGGTGTGACAGGTGTGACAGGTGTGACAGGTGTGACAGGTGAGACAGGTGAGAGTCAGGTGGAGTTTCTTGTAGCTGTCAGACGCAGATTTGTCGGTTTATGGTTCATATTTCTGTCATTCCCGGGCCTATCCACATGGAACAAAAACTGGCACAAAGTTCAGGCTCTTCTCGTCTGTCGCGAGAAATAAATGAAAGTCAAATTATTTTTCCACAACAGCATCAAGAAAGAAAGCGGAGTCGTTATTCCACCGCAAAGACGAGAGAGTTTCCGCCGGAAGGACTTTAAAAAAATACAGGTTATTATGACGAGTTTGTGGAGCTAAACAAACGAGAAAAAGAGAAACATTTGTGGATCAGAAGTTTGGAGATTTCTTTCAAAAACAGTGACTCTCAGGCCCCGCCCTCAGTCTCAAACGATGACATCACGAATTGAAATCTGGCGTCCGACCAAACCTGCAGCGCGAGTGTAGCATCGTGTGACCAATCAGAGATCAGCCCGACTGATCCCGACCTCCTCAGATGATTTAAAGTGTGATTTTAATTTATTCTGACCTAATTTATTCATTGAATTGTTTTGAAATGTGCCATATCTTTTATATTTTTATGATTATCTATTTGAATGGAACTTTTACCTGATGTTTATTTATCGATTTTATTTATTACGACGTGCAATTCGTGTTGTTTGGTTTGATGTTAATTTATTCTTTTGCTGTGAAAACCTCGGTGCTTTGAGTCTGTGCCCTGATTTAAAAACTGTTTTAAAACTGATTTAAATACTTTTCTAAAAACTGTTTACAGTTATATATTTTTCAAAAGAAATAAACGGTTTTGTAAATAAAATAAACACATTTATGTTTCATTTTCTTGACTTGAGATCAGCGTCATCACAAACAACTATTACTACACTCCACATGGTGTTGGAGTCGAGAGCCGCACTAATCGAGACCAAGACCAGTCCGAGACCACAGAGTCCAAAGACCAGGACAAGACCAAGACCTCTGAGGGTCGAGACGGAGACAAGACCGAGACTTTTAAAGGCTGAGACCAAGACAAGACCGAGATCACGGTCCATCAAGACCAAATCAAGACCATCTTTGTAATTTCCTACATTTATTTGTATTTTGCAGTTATTTTTAGCACATTTATATTAATGTTTTTATAAATCTATCTCCATTTTATCAGTCGTCAGGTGTCAGTCCTCGAGACTGAGACAAGATTGAGTCCAAGCACCTTCAAGACAAGACCCTCTTTTTTTTTTTTTCAAACATACACTAAGTCTTTATTTCTATAGCGCTTTTCACAGACATATGTCACAAAGAGGCTTTACAGAACATTTAGAGATTCATTATTCTTTTTCTCCACACCTGGTGGTGCTAAACTACTACTGTAGCCACAGCTGCCCTGGGGCAGACTGACAGAAGCATGGCTGCCATGCCAATCGGTGCCATCGGTCCCTCCGACCACCAACATCACTCACGCACACATCACATTCATACTAGGCAATGTGGGGGAAGTGTCTTGCCTAAGGACACAAAGACAGTTTTTGTGACTGGCGCCTCCTGTGGCTCCTGTTTTTCCCAGTGTCTCCATCCAAGTCCAGTCCAGACCTGGACCTGCTGAGCTGACCAGATCTGACGGGATCAGGCTTTGACAAGTCGGTGTGACCACAGTGTAAAATACAACGGCATCACTGGAGGATTAAGAATTGATCTTCACAGAACTCAGCATGTGCAAAATCTGCATTATGTATGATACAAATGTAGAAAAATAATAAATATATTCACATTTATATTTCAAATTCCACACAAAGTGCTTTTGTTTTCATGGCTTTGGGATTTGTGCAATAATTTAGAGAATTTATAAAGTATATATATATAAATATATATATATATATATATATATATATATATATATATATATATATATATATATATATATATATATATATATATATATATATATGTATATTGCAGGAATATCTTTCTCAAAGACGCCAGAAAGTCTGTGTTTTTCATTAAATCGTGGGTTTGTAATTTCAATTAAGAACGTAAAAAACAGTATAATGGGAAAACAGTTTGTTATTTCATTATTCTGCCACAACATAAAAAGACAGAAGAGTATCTATCAGTAAATATCAAAATTAAAATATCAAAATTATTAGTATTATTATAATTTTTTTGTTATTTGAATCATTCTCATTTATTCCAAATTCATTCCAAGTCATTCCAAAAGTACATGCGCTTTTTTTGTTTGTTTTTGTTTTGTTTTTATCTAAACCGGCTCCTCTCCTGTGACGTCATCTTTAGTGGACGCGGACAGAGCTCTGACGCAGCGGATCAGGCAGCGGCGCAGACAGGTACGAAACGGCACGAAACGGCTCCAAAACCATATTTAAAGCGGGATTCTGTGGATATTTACTTCAGTTTACAGGGTGTCGTGATGATTGTGGGGTGAGAAAGCGGGAAATAAACGGTAAAGATGTTTTAAACCGGGAGAAACGCAGATGTTTGGGTGTTTGAGGCAGATGTGGTGCAGCAGGATCCGTGTGTTTTTATCACTGCCGCGGTTTTCCTGCGGGATTCTGGGTCAGAAAACTGTTTAAAGACTGAATTCTGCTGTATGTTTTACATTTTTGTAGTTTGATGAGTTAGAAACTGGTTTTCTAAATCTGACCCTCTCCTCTTCATCCTCTTCATCCTCTGCTCCTCTTTCCCCTCTTCTTTCCTCCTCCTCTCTCCCCGTCTCTCCCTCTTTTCTTTTCCCCCTGTTCTCCCTCTTTTCTCCCTGTCTCTCCTCTTCTCTTTACTCCTCCACTTTTCTCTTCCTCCTCTTCTCCCTCTTTCTCCTCCTCTCTCCCCGTCTTCTCCTCTTTTCTCCTTGTCTCTTCTTCTCTCTCCCTCTTTTCTCCTCCTTTTCTCCTCCTCTCATCCCTCTTTCTCACCCTCCTAT
>NW_026571115.1:37206723-37211723 GCF_026225935.1 Boleophthalmus pectinirostris | reverse complement strand
GTTTTCTTCTCGTTGTTTTCTTCTCGTTGTTGTTCTTTTCTTCTCGTGGTTGTGACCCTTTTTCGTTGTTTTCTTCTCGTTGTTTTCTTCTCGTTGTTTTCTTCTCGTTTTTTCTTCTCGTTGTTGTTCTTTTCTTCTCGTGGTTGTGACCCTCTTTTCGTTGTTTTCTTCTCGTTGTTTTCTTCTCGTTTTTCTTCTCGTTGTTTTCTTCTCGTTGTTTTCTCTTGTTTTCTTCTTGTTGTTTTCTTCTCGTTGTTTTCTTCTCGTTGTTCTTCTTCTTCTCGTGGTTGTGACCCTTTTTCGTTGTTTTCTTCGTTGTTTTTCTTCTCGTTGTTTTCTTCTCGTTGTTTTCTTCTTGTTGTTCTTTTCTTCTCGTGGTTGTGACCCTCTTTTCGTTTTTTCTTCTCGTTGTTTTCTTCTCGTAGTTTTCTTCTCGTTCTTTTCTTCTCGTTGTTTTCTTCTCGTTGTTCTTTTCTTCTCGTGGTTGTGACCCTCTTTTCGTTGTTTTCTTCTCGTTGTTTTCTTCTCGTTGTTTTCTTCTCGTGGTTGTGACCCTCTTTTTGTTGTTTTCTTCTCGTTGTTTTCTTCTCGTTGTTTTCTTCTCGTGGTTGTGACCCTCTTTTCGTTGTTTTCTTCTCGTTGTTTTCTTCTCGTTGTTTTCTTCTCGTTGTTTTCTTCTCGTGGTTGTGACCCTCTTTTCGTTGTTTTCTTCTCGTTGTTTTCTTCTCGTTGTTTTCTTCTCGTTGTTTTCTTCTCGTTGTTTTCTTCTTGTTGTTGTTCTTTTCTTCTCGTGGTTGTGACCCTCTTCTTGTTGTTTTCTTCTCGTTGTTTTCTTCTCGTTTTCTTCTCGTTGTTTTCTTCTCGTTGTTTTCTTCTCGTTGTTCTTTTCTTCTCGTGGTTGTGACCCTCTTTTCGTTGTTTTCTTCTGGTTGTTTTCTTCTGGTTGTTTTCTTCTTGTTGTTGTTCCTTTCTTCTCGTGGTTGTGACCCTCTTCTCCTTGTTGTTTTCTTGTCGTGTTTGTGTTCAGAGCTGTGACCCTCTTCATCGTTGTTTTCTTCTTGTCGTTTTTTGTGTTCAGAGCGGGCGTCTGAGTAAAGAGCTGGACCTGGTCGGGCATCACATCCGCACGCGCCTCGACGAGCTCAAGCGACAGGAAGTGTCCCGACTACGGATGCTGCTGAGGGCCAAACTGGACAGCACCAACACTCAGAGTAACTAACCCTGACTGCGCCCGGGTCCAAATGTCCCACTGTTCACCACCTATCAGGGATACGACGATACAGATTCCACACAATTCGATATCTACCTCGATACACGCGTCACGATATCGATTCGATTTCGATACGTTTTAAAACACACAAAAAAAAGTCTCATGTAGTTTTTTCTGCTGTTGAGTTCACTGTGTTTTTCGGATTCTAAGGAGCAATAAGAGAAACAAACAAACCATGTGTCTTTATATCTGTGTAATCCATCAATGGACCAGGACTAAACCAGGACTAAACCAGGACTAAACCAGGACTAAACCTGGACTAAACCTGGACTAAAACCTAAACCAGGGGACTAAACCAGGACTAAAAACCAGGACTAAACCAGGTAAACCAGGAAAACCAGGACTAAACCAGGTCTAAACCAGGTCTAAACCAGGACTAAACCAGGTCTAAACCAGGAACCAGTAAACCAGGACTCTAAACCAGGACTAAACCAGGTCTAAACCAGGTCTAAACCAGGACTAAACCAGGACTAAACCAGGTAAAAAAAACAGGTCTAAACCAAGTCGAAAAACAAACAAAACAGAAAAAAAAATCAGGACTAAACCAGGTCTAAACCAGAACTAGACCAAGGACTAAACCAGGACTAAAACAGGACTAAACCAGGTAACAAAACAGGTCTAAACCAGGTCTAAACCAAGTCAAAAAACAACAACAACAACAAAAAAAACTGGTCTAAACCAGGTAATAACCCAGGTCTAACCCACGTAAAAAAAAAAAACAGAACTAAACCAGGTCTAAACCAGGACTTAAACAGGAGGTTAAAAAAAAAAAAAAAAAAAGTTTCAAACCTAAAATAAAGATTTCACCTTTTAAATTTTCAGCACAAATATTTTCAAGCCCTAAAATTCAACAGTCAAAATTCAGAGTCTAAAATACAGAACTTGTTTTTTTTTTTTTTTTTTTCCAGAATCAGAATTTATTTCAGTCATTTCAGTATAAAAATACACAGAAACAAAACACTGCACTCAGGTCCAGGTCAACAGCAGCAGAAATAATAATATGAATAAATAGTTTAAAATATTTTATGTCAAATAGAGTCTTTAAAAAACAACCCACACATTTTCCAAAGTGTGTTCCAAGTCCGTGATATTTTGTAAAGTGCGTTAGTGTCTGCACTTTTTGACACAGTTGATCTTCCTAAAAGCGTCAGGATAAGATTGTTTCATTTTTTTTCATTTATACACTTGTTGAAAATGTACACTTAAAATTTCAGCGACTAAAATTCAGATTAAAAATTATTCAAACATATTTTTTCAGAGTTTAAAAAGTGCGATATTTAAAAATTTAAAATCTGATTAAACAAATGATCTTCTATATCTGTGGACTCAGACAAACTTTATTGATTCAGGGTTAAAAGACCAGGGTTTAGACATTTTTCACATTTTTTCTTTTTTTGTAGTTTTTTTTTTTTAAACGGCAGATGTAAAAATGTGAAAAATGTCGTGTCCAGATGGAGACGGGTTTGTAAGACTCTGCAGATAGTTTGGGGTCTTCGTTCATCTGTCAATCACTCCATCACTCACCCCTCCTCCCTCCTCCTTCTCTCTACCTCCTCTTCCTCTTCGTCTCTGTTCTGTCTGAAGAATGTTCCTCTCTCTCTTCGTCACAGCAGGAGGTTTTGTTCAACTGTCACTGCACTTTTCAAACATCTCTATTGTCCTGGTTTAGACCACATTTAGTCTTGGTTTAATCCTGGTTTAGGCCTGATTTAAGCCTGGTTTTAGTCCATGTTTAGTCCACGTTTAGTCCCGGTTTACTCACGGCTTAGTCAGGGTTCAGTCCTGGCTCAGTTGTGGCTCAGTCCTGGTTTACGCCTGGTTTAGTCCACATTTAATCCACGTTTAGTCCATGTTTAGTCCTGGTTAAGCCCTGGTTTAGCCCTGGTTTAGCCCTGGTTTAGCCCTGGTTTAGCCCTGGTTTAGTCCCTGGTTTAGTCCCAGGTTTAGACCTGGTTTAGTCCTGGTTCTGTGTGTGTTTGTTTCTCGTGTGTATGTTTCTGGTTCTCACGTGTGTGTGTGTGTGTGTGTGTGTGTTGTGTGCAGGTCTTCAGATGTGTGTTATGTGTGTGTGTTTATGTTTCTCATGTGTGTGTGTTGTGTGTGTGTATATTTATGTGCAGGTCTTCAGATGTGTGTGTGATCTGTGTGTGTGTTTCTGTTTCTCACGTGTGTGTGTGTGTATGTGTGTGTGTGTTGTGTGTGTGTTGTGTGCAGGTCTTCAGATGTGTGTGTGTGTGTTTGTGTTTCTGTTGTGTGTGTGTGTGTGTGTGTGTATATTTGTGTGCAGGTCTTCAGATGTGTGTGTTATGTGTGTGTTTCTTTTTCTCACGTGTGTGTGTGTGTGTGTGTATGTTGTGTGCAGGTCTTCAGATGTGTGTGTTATCTGTGTGTGTGTTTCTTTTTCTCACGTGTGTGTTGTGTGTGTGTGTGTGTGTTGTGTGTTTCTCATGTGTGTGTGTTGTGTGTATATTTGTGTGCAGGTCTTCAGATGTGTGTGTGTGTGTGTGTTTCTTTTTCTCACGTGTGTGTTGTGTGTGTGTTGTGTGTGTGTTGTGTGTGTGTTGTGTGCAGGTCTTCAGATGTGTGTGTGATCTGTGTGTGTGTTTCTGTGTGTGTGTGTGTGTGTGTGTTGTGTGTGTGTGTGTGTGTGTGTTGTGTGTGTGTTGTTGTGTGTGTGTGTGTGTGTGTGTGTGTGTGTTCAGGTGTGTGTGTCTGTGTGTGTGTTCAGTGTGTGTGTGTGTCTTAGGTCTTCAGATGGATCACGCGTCGCTTCTCAAACAGTTCGAACACTTGGACCCGCACAACCAGAACACGTTTGAGGCCAAAGACCTGGAGCTGCTCATCTCCACGGTAACGCACAAAAACACATCGACATACGGCAACGGGGAGGGCGTCTAACACACGGGGAGGGCCCCTGACACACGGGGAGGGCCCCTGACACACGGGAGGGCCCCTGACACACGGCACCTGACACACGGGGAGGGCACCTGGGCACACTCTGACACACAGGGCGTCTGACACACTGTGTGACTGTGTTTGTGTTTGTGTTTGTTGCAGGCGACTAAAGATCTGGAGAACTACGACGCCGAGAGACACGAAGAATTTAAACGCTACGAGATGTTAAAGGTTCAGATCTGCAGACGCACACAGACACACAGACACACACACACAGACACACAGACACACACACACAGACAGACACACACACACAGACACACACACACAGACACAGACACACACACACACACAGACACACACACACAGACACACACACACACAGACACACAGACACACAGACACAGACACAGACACAGACACAGACACAGACACACAGACAGACACACACAGACACAGACACACACACACAGACACACAGACACACAGACACACACAGACACACAGACACACAGACACACACACAGACACACAGACACACAGACACACAGACACACAGACACAGACACACAGACACACAGACACAGACACACAGACACACAGACACACACAGACACACAGACACACAGACACACAGACACACACACACAGACACACACACAGACACACAGACAGACACACAACAGACACACACACGACACACAGACACACAGACACACAGACACAGACACACAGACAGACACAGACACACAGACACACACAGACACACAGACACAGACACACAGACACACAGACACAGACACAGACACACACAGACACACACAGACACACAGAC
>NW_026571115.1:37157659-37203691 GCF_026225935.1 Boleophthalmus pectinirostris | reverse complement strand
ACACACAACACACAACAAAACACACACACACACACACAAACACACACACACACACACACAACACACACAATACACACACACACAAACACACACAAGACACACACACACACACACACACACACACACACCACAACACACACACACACACACACACACACAACACACACAACACATCACAACACACACACACACACACGACACACACACACACACACAAAATACATACAGAACACACACAGAACACACACACCACACAATACTCACAGAAACACACACACCACACAGAAAACACAACACACAACAACACACACAACACACACAACACACAGAACACACACAACACACACACAAAACACACAGAACACACAAAACACACAAAACACAACACAAACACCACATCTGCACACACTGAGTTGAATAAAAGAGTCTCTGTGTTCACTTGTATTTTATCTTTGTTTTATGATAAAAAACAAACTCTGTGTGATTGATCTGAGTCGTATCTGTGTGTGTTTATATTTACACTGTTATATTTAAATGCTGCACTTTATTATTATTATTATTTTTAATATTTATTTATAAATTTTCTTCTTCTTGTTGTGTGTTCAGGGCAGTGTGGATCAGCTGAGGGAGGTGTGGGAGGAGACGGACGGACTCGACCCCAAAGAGTTTAACCCCAAAACTTTCTTCAAACTCCACGGTCTGAATCCCGCTGAACACCGTTTAGACTTTACTCTGTTTTTCCGTCTGTTCTTTCTTTCTCTTTTTCTGTCTTTCTTGGGTCAAATACTCGAGAAAACTCCAGTTTAGAGCTTTAAATTTAAACAGAGGGCAGTGTCATCACAAACTCTCTCTCTTAAATCCGTCTAAAATGTAAACTCCGTGTTCTGTTGTGCCAGACGCAAATGAAGACGGCGTTCTGGACGAGCAGGAGCTGGAGGCGCTCTTCACCAAAGAGGTCAGTGTCTCTGTCTGTCGCTTTCTTTCGTCTTGTCTTTTTGTTCTTTCTGTCAGTTCTTTGCTCTTTCTTTCTTCCCTTTTCTTTGTCTTTTCTTTCATTCTGTCTGTCCTTTCGTTCTTTCTGGCTGTTCTTTTGCTCTTTCTTTCTTCCCGTTCCTTGGCCCCTTCCTTCTTTCTTCCTTTTTCTGTCTCTTCTTTCTTTTTCTTTCTTTCTTCTTTCTTTTTCTTTCTCTGTTCTTTCATTCTTCCTTTTTGTCTCTTCTTTCTAGTTTTTCTGTCTGTTCTTTCTTTCTTTTCTTTCTGTCTGCTCTTTCTTTCTTTTTTCTTTGTCTGTTCTTTTCTTTTTTTTCTTTCTGTCTGTTTCTTTTTCTTTGTCTGTTCTTTTTCTTTGTCTGTTCTTTTTCTTTCTGTCTGTTCTTTTTCTTTCTCTGTTCTTTCATTCTTCCTTTTTGTCTCTTCTTTCTTTCTAACTTTTTCTGTCTGTTTTTTCTTTTCTTTTTTCTTTCTGTCTGTCCTTTTTCTTTCTGTCTGTTCTTTTTCTTTTTCTTTCTGTCTGTTCTTTCTTCTTTCTTTTTCTTTCTGTCTGTTCTTTTTCTTTTTTTCTTTCCGTCTGTTCTTTCTTTCTTCCTTTTTCGTTCTGTTTGTCTTTCTTTCATTCTTTAGATTTAGACAAACTTTATTGATCCACGATTTCTTTCTGACTTTTTTCTTTCTCTTTCTTTCTTTCCTGGTCCATTAGACTTAGACTTAAACTTTACTGATCCACAAGGGAAATGATTTGGACACAGGAGTCACACATCATGATATAATATTATAACAAAGAGTAAAAATATAAATGGTGATAATAAATTCTAAATAAGTCGTAGTAGGAACATAATTCTATAAATCACATCTTCATTCTGCAAACAAGAATAAATTCAAAAAAGTGTAGTTTTTATGAAATGTCCTGGAGCGATTGTGACTGATTGTGTAAATGTGTTTCAGCTGGAGAAAGTTTACAACCCGAAGAACGAGGAGGACGACATGATGGAGATGGAGGAGGAGCGGCTCCGGATGAGAGAACACGTCATGAACAACGTGAGTCTGACCTCCGAACTCAAACAGACGCAGAGTCACGTTTAAGATCAACACCGCGTCCTACAGGTCACTCGTGACTCACGCCGGGTCACTCGTGACTCACGCCGGGTCACTCGTGACTCACGCCGGGTCACTCGTGACTCACGCCGGGTCACTCGTGACTCACGCCGGGTCACTCGTGACTCACACACAAGAGTCCAGTCCGGGCAAGTCTAGTCCACGTGAGTCTGGTCCACGTGAGTCTGGTCCGGGCGAGTCTGGTCCGGGCGACTCAGTCTGGTCCGGGCAAGTCCGTCTGGTCCGGGCGGGGCGAGTCCGGTCCGGGCGGGCGAGGCGGTCCGGGCGAGTCAGTCTGGTCCGGGCGAGTCAGTCTGGTCCCGGCGAGTCTGGTCCGGGCGGGCGAGTCCGGTCCGGGCGGGCGAGTCCCGGTCCGGGCGGGCGAGTCCGGTCGGGCGGGCGAGTCCGGTCCGGGCGGGCGAGTCCGGTCCGGGCGGGCGAGGCCGGTCCGGGGCGAGTCTGGTCCGGGCGTCTTGTGTTGTGATACAGTGGCTCTGGGCTCTGGTCTCTCGAGCTGTTTTCAGGTCGGTCAGAAGGAGCCGGTGTCGGTTCCTGCACCAGTTTCACGGGGAACCAAAGTTCTTACAGTGAATGAGCTGCTTTCTGCACATTTAAATGAACCCAGGATGTTTCATTGACAGAGGGACTGGATTTACCACTAAATAAAAACAAGGCCGTACAAAATAATAATCATGGATCACATCACCGACACGGAGAGCATTTGTACTCATCCAATATATGATTTATCGGTGGAGGAACATCTGCGGTGGAGGAACATCTGCGGTGGAGGAACATCTGCTGTGAAGAATCCAAAGATGGGACCTCACCAGGCGAACACTTCTAGAGCAAACATTTGGTTTTCTCTGCTGATGACGGCACAATCTTCTTGTCACCTGGTTTCTCCTCCATGTTCCAAAAACACGTTTTCTTTGTTTATTTTCTCGTGGATGAACCTGCGTCTTCTTTGTCTTCACGGTTTGTTTAGAAAAAAACAAGTTTTACTTGGTTCCCGTTGGGAAAGATTTTTTTGGTTCAACTGTCGTGTTCACGACAGTCGGTTTGAGGTCTGGTGCAGGAACCAGCACAGTTCTGTCGTTTTGAAAACACCACCAGAGAAACGATCAGGTTCAACTTTTGTGAGTTTGACCTTTTGGAGATTTCATGGTGAAGTACAATGAGGTCAACAGAACTGTGACCTCTGACCCCATCTGACCGTATGACATCATCACAGTGTTGGTTCATCGATCGTTATCGTCATTATCCATGTCTCAGTGAATAATGTTTTAGGAACAATTTTAGAATCCACATTGTTGAGTAATCGGGAATCATCTTTAAATGGTGATGTTTCTCCTCCTTCTGAAGTTGGACAGTTGGTCTCTGTTCATCCCTCTGTTTTCTGACTCCTCCGTCTCTGTTCCTCTGTTCTTCTGTTCTTCTGTTCTCTGTTCCTCTGTTCTTCTGTTCTTCTGTTCCTCTGTTCCTCTGTTCCTCTGTTCTTCTGTTCTTCTTCTGTTCTCTGTTCTCTGTTCTTCTGTTCTCTGTTCCTCTGTTCCTCTGTTCCTCTGTTCTTCTGTTCTTCTGTTCCTCTGTTCTTCTGTTCCTCTGTTCTTCTGTTCTTCTGTTCTTCTGTTCTTCTGTTCTTCTGTTCTCTGTTCTTCTGTTCCTCTGTTCTTCTGTTCTCTGTTCCTCTGTTCCTCTGTTCTTCTGTTCCTCTGTTCTTCTGTTCCTCTGTTCTTCTGTTCTTCTGTTCTTCTGTTCTCTGTTCCTCTGTTCTTCTGTTCTCTGTTCTTCTTCTGTTCTTCTCTCTGTTCTTCTCTGTTCTTCTGTTCTTTCTGTTCCTCTGTTCTTCTGTTCCTCTGTTCCTCTGTTCTTCTGTTCCTCCGTTGTTCTGTTCTTCTGTTCTTGTTCTTCTGTTCTTCTGTTCCTTCTGTTCCTCTGTTCTTCTGTTCTTCTGTTCTTCTGTTCTCTGTTCTTCTGTTCCTCTGTTCTTCTGTTCTTCTGTTCTTCTGTTCTTCTGTTCTGTTCTTCTGTTCTTCTGTTCCTCTGTTCTTCTGTTCTTCTGTTCATCTGTTCTTCTGTTCTTCTGTTCCTCTGTTCCTCTGTTAAAATAAGATAAGATAAGATAAGATAAGATAAGATAATCCTTTATTGTCTCCCATGGGAGAAATTTGTCTTGGGACAGGGGGTAACATGTTTTATCAAAAAACAGGACGACACAACACAAAGCAGACATAAACAAACACATAAAACAAAGTAAATATGAGACCAGTTTGACCACGAGTGATGCACCAACAGGACCTTAAATTATCCTTAACAGGCCCTTGCATTCTTCTGTTCTATTAATTATTGCACATTCCCTAAGCCTATGTGCAGTTTTAGTTATAATTATTGCACATTCCCTAAGCCTATGTGCAGTTTTAGTTATAATTATTGCACATTCCTTAAGCCTATGTGCAGATTTAATTATTGCACATTCCTTAAGCTATGTGTTTAATGGCACATTCCCTACACCTATGTGCAGTTTTGATTGCACAATCCCTAAGCCTTTTATAATTATTTTTTAACTGCATTATCTGAGTTTAGCAGTTTAACGGCTAGTGGCACAAAGGAATGTTTGAATCTGTTCAGTTTACAGTTTGGGACCTGAACCTTCTGCCTGACGGCATCAACTCAAACTGACTGTGAAGAACATGGGTTGGGTCATTGATCACCTTCCTGCCGAGCTTCCTCACAGTCTCCTCAAACATTTGCTGAAGTGAGCTTGGGGCCACACCCATTATTTTACCTGCTCTTTTAGTCAAGGTAAAAATCTGTGCTTTAAGTTTGACTGACAGGTCACCAAACCATGTTGACATGTCATAGCGTCAGATAGATTCTATGCATGTTTTATAAAAACAACAGCATTACATTGGTGTCAACTCCATGTGACCTAAGCCGTCTTAAAAACAGAGACGCTGGCTGATTCTTGAGCAGACAGACTGAACCTGCTGGCTCCATTGGAGCTGAGAATCAAATAACACACCCAAGTACTTATAACATGTCACCTGCTCTATGTCCCTCCCCTGATGTTAACGGGGCTGTGGTCCCCGACAGGTTTGGGATCAAAAATGATCTCCTTTGTCTTTTCCACATTTAAGACAAGGTTGTGCTCCTCACACCAATGCACCACTTCATCAATTCCTGTCCTGTAGCTGATGGCATCTGTGCTTTTTACTGAGTAAACTAAGAATAGCTGTGTCATCAGAAAATTAATTATATAGTTGTTTTACCTGTCTACTCCTGCATGCATTGGTGTATCAAAAGTGAAAAAGAAGAGGTGAGCTAACACAGCCCCCTGTGGTGCCCCAGTGCTGACAACCTGATATCTGACAGCGCTGAGTTAACCTTAACTTGTTGCTGTCTCCCTGTAAGAAATGCCAATACCACTTAATAACATGACTGTTAACACCAGATCTAACAGCTTCTTCAGCAGAATGCTCGGTAATATTGTATTAAATGCTGAGCTAAATCCATGAACAGTATTCTGGCATATGATGAAGGATCCTCTAAGTGTTTCAGTATTAAGTGGGCAGTAGTTACAAGAGCATCATCAGTACTTCTGTTGCTGCAGTAAGCAAACTGATAGGGATCTACATGTCCCGCTACCTCCTCCCTCAGAAACCCCCATAAACACGCTCACATGATTTCATGGTCACTGATGTCAAGGCCACAGGCCTGAAGTCATTGTTCTCTTTAGGACAGGTTTTCTTTGGTACAGGGTGATAATAGACTTTTTCCAGAGCAAAGGTTATTCCCCTGTATCTACTGAAATTTGAAATAAGGGACACCATGCTTGGCTCAGTTCATCAGCAAAAGTCTTTAGCAGGAAAGCTGAGATCCCATCTGGCCCGCTGGCCTTTTTGGTGTCAAGTCTTTTAAAAATAGTGGTGACCACCCGGGATCAACCAGAAGCCTGTGGCTGTGTTCAAGATTCAGCTCGAAATTACCTGGTGAACATTCAAACCTATTTAAAGGATTTAATTCATTGGCCCTCAAATTCGTTCCTGACATGCAGGGAACCTGTATTAGATTTTAAGTTTGTTATGTCTTTAACAACATTTCAGAGTTTTTTTGAACTCTGGTATTAAGAGCTTCCCTGACCCTCCTGTTATTCTTGTCCCTTGCTTCCTTGATTTTCTTCCTAAGTTCTCGGTCGATGTCATTAACTCTGTTCCTCTGTTCCTCTGTTCTTCTGTTCTTCTGTTCTTCTGCAGGTGGACCTGAACAGGGATCGTGTGGTGAGTCTGGACGAGTTCCTCAAATCCACCGAGAAGAAAGAATTCAACAGCCACAAAGAGTGGGAGGTGAGAGGAACAGCCCAGGAACTGTGACCTCTGTGTGACCTCTGTGTGTGTGTGTGACCTCTGTGTGTGTGTGTGACCTCTGTGTGTGCGTGTGTGACCTTGTGTGTGTGACCCTGTGTGTGTGACCTCTGTGTGTGTGACCCCTGTGTGACCTCTGTGTGTCTGTGTGACCTCTGTGTGTGTGTGACCCCTGTGTGACCTCTGTGTGTGTGTGACCTCTGTGTGTGTGTGACCTCTGTGTGACCTCTGTGTGTGTGTGTGTGACCTCTGTGTGTGTGTGACCTCTGTGTGTGTGTGACCTCTGTGTGTGTGACCTCTGTGTGTGACCTCTGTGTGTGTGTGACCTGTGTGTGTGTGTGTGTGACCTCTGTGTGTGTGTGTGTGACCTCTGTGTGTGTGTGACCTCTGTGTGTGTGACTCTGTGTGTGTGACCTCTCTGTGACCTCTGTGTGTGTGTGTGACCTCTGTGTGTGTGTGACCTCTGTGTGTGTGTGACCTCTGTGTGTGTGTGACCTCTGTGTGTGTGACCTCTGTGTGTGTGACCTCTGTGTGTGTGTGACCTCTGTGTGTGTGACCTCTGTGTGACCTCTCTCTCTCTCTCTGTGTGTGTGAGACTCTGGAGACGAAGCAGGTGTACACGGAGGAGGAGCTTCAGCGTTTCGAGGCGGAGCTTCGGGACAAAGAGGAGGAGCTAAAGCGGCGGGCGACGGCGCTCAACCAGGAACAGGAAGTGCTCCGGGAGCGAGGGAAAGCTCTGGAGGCGCAGAGGAGGGAGTACCAACAGGTGAGAGGGAGGAGGGAGTACCAACAGGTGAGAGGGAGGAGGGAGTACCTACAGGTGAGAGGGAGGAGGGAGTACCTACAGGTGAGAGGGAGGAGGGAGTACCAACAGGTGAGAGGGAGGAGGGAGTACCAACAGGTGAGAGGGAGGAGGGAGTACCAACAGGTGAGAGGGAGGAGGGAGTACCTACAGGTGAGAGGGAGGGGGAGTACCAACAGGTGAGAGGGAGGAGGGAGTACCAACAGGTGAGAGGAGGAGGGAGTACCTACAGGTGAGAGGGAGTACCAACAGGTGAGAGGGAGGAGGGAGTACCAACAGGTGAGAGGGAGGAGGGAGTACCAACAGGTGAGAGGGAGGAGGGAGTACCAACAGGTGAGAGGGAGTACCTACAGGTGAGAGGAGAGTACCAACAGGTGAGAGGGAGGAGGGAGTACCAACAGGTGAGAGGGAGGAGGGATTACCTACAGGTGAGAGGGAGTACCAACAGGTGAGAGGGAGTACCTACAGGTGAGAGGGAGGAGGGAGTACCTACAGGTGAGAGGGAGTACCAACAGGTGAGAGGGAGTACCTACAGGTGAGAGGGAGGAGGGAGTACCTACAGGTGAGAGGAGGAGGGAGTACCTACAGGTGAGAGAAGAGGAGAGAGGAGGGAGAAAGAGAGCGAGCGAGAGAGAGAGAGAGGGAGGGACGAAAGAAGGAAGGAAGGAAGGAAGGAAGGAGAGAGGAAAGAAGAGAGAGGGGGGGAGGAAGGAAGAGAGGAAGGAAGGAAAGAAGGAAGGGAGGGAGATGGAGAGAGAGAGTGAAAGAGAGAAAGAAGAGAAAGGTGGAGGTAGATGGAGGAAGAGTCTGAGCTGATCCTGGAAATTAAATTAAATAAACTGAATCTTGGAGACAAATATTTGTGACACGTTTAAAAATCCACATTTAAAAACTGAACAGAGAAAATCTAAAAGGTTTTATATCGTTTTCTTCATGTTCTGAAAGTTGTTCTGAAAATTAAACCCAGTATTTATTTTTTTTTCCCATGAGGCCGTGCTGGAGATGTCCCACAGACAGAAGGGGCAGCAGCCTGAGGACGCAGCGCCACCTGCTGGAAACAACGCAGAACTGCACTTTGAACCAGAGGCTCCGAAACAAGAGAAAGGTACGAAACACGAAGGAAACGCCGAGAAAACAACGAAAACATCGAGAAAATAAAGAAATATCAAGACAATAAAGAACACAGGATTAAAAAATATCAAAAAAAGAACACAGGATTTAAAAATATATACATAAAAAAAAAAATAGAACACAGTATTTTAAATATATATAAAAATATATAGAACAAAGGATTTAAAAATATATATTAAAAAAATAGAACACAGGATTTAAAATATCAAGAAAAAAATTATAGAACACTGGATTTAGAAATATTTAAAAAAAGAACACAGGATTTAAAAATATAAAAAAAATATAGAACCTAGGATTTAAAGGCTCGTGTCACAGTTTTTTCTGTTCTAATTTAATTTATGTGAACAATTTTCATTTAAATAGATTTTCTCACAGATCAGTTTGGGTGTTTTGTGGTTTTACCTTACTAACTTTTTTCCCTCTTTTTCTCTGTCTATCTGTTCTTTTCTCTTATCTTCTCTCTTTCTCTTTTTTGTCTCACTCTGTCTCTTTTCTTCCATGTCTCGCTCTCTGTCCCTCTTTCTCTTTTCTTCTTTCTCTGTCTCTCTATCTGTGTTTCTCTTTCTCTTATCTCCTCTCTCTCTCTTTTCTTGTCTCTTTTCTTCCGTCTCTCTTGGTCTCTTTCACTTTTCTTCTTTTTCTCTGTCTGTCTGTTCTTTTTGTCTGGATCTTTCTTTTCTTCCATCTCTTGCTCTTTGTCTCTTTCACTTTTCTTCTGTCCTGCTTTCTCTTTTCTTCTTTCTCTGTCTCTATCTGCGTTTCACTTTCTCTTATCTTCTCACTCTCTTCTCTTTTCTTCCATCTGTTTCTCTTTTCTTCCATCTGCCTTTCTCTTCTTTCTCTTTTCTTCTCTCTCTCTTTCTGTTATCTTCTCTCTTTTCTTGTCTCTCTCTCTCCATTTCTCTTTTATGTCATTCTCTTTTCTTCCATCTTTCTCTCTGTCTCTTTCACTTTTATTCTATCTCTCTTTCTCTTTTTTTCTTATCTTTTCTCTCTCTTTCTCTTTTCTTCTCCCTCTGAGTGTTTCTCTTCTTCTCCACTCTGTCTCTCTGCCTTTTCTTCTGGCTCTCTGTCCGTCTCTTTCTCATCTTTCTCTCGCTCTCTTTTTACACCCCATCCCTCTTTCCATCTCTCTTTCTCCATCCCTCTTTCTCTCTTTTAGTGGAAAACGGCACAGACATTTTGGTGGAGCCTCCTCAGAACCTTCCTGTCCACACCTGATCCATCCTGCACTTATCCCCGCCCACTTCACTCAGAATATCGTAAACTCCTACACAAAAACGCACCCTACAGAGGACGGACGCAAAAACACACCCTACAGAGGACGCAAAAACACACCCTACAGAGGACAAACGTAAAAACACACCCTACAGAGGACGGACGCAAAAACACAGAGGACGGACCCAAAAACACACCCTACAGAGGACGGACGCAAAACACACCTACAGAGGACGAACAAAAAAACACACCTACAGAGGACGGACGCAAAAACACACCCTACAGAGGACGGACAAAACACATACAGAGGACGCAAAAACTCACCCTACAGAGGACGGACGCAAAAACACACCCTACAGAGGACGGACGCAAAAACACACCCTACAGAGGACGGACGCAAAAACACACCCTACAGAGGACGACGCAAAAACACACCCTACAGAGGACGGACGCAAAAACACACCCTACAGAGGACGAACGCAAAAAACACACCCTACAGAGGACGGAACGCAAAAACACACCCTACAGAGGACGAACTAAAAAAACACACCCTACAGAGGACGAACGCAAAAACACACCCTACAGAGGACGAACGCAAAAACACACCCTACAGAGGACGAACGTAAAAACACACCCTACAGAGGACGAACGCAAAAAACACACCCTACAGAGGACGAACGCAAAAACACACCCTACAGAGGACGAAAAAACACACCCTACAGAGGACGAACGCAAAACACACACCTACAGAGGACGAAAAAAACACACCCTACAGAGACGACAAAAAAACACTACAGAGGACGAAAAAACACACCCTACAGAGGACGGACGCAAAAACACACCCTACAGAGGACGAACGCAAAAACACACCCTACACCCTACAGAGGAACGAACGCAAAAAACACACCCTACAGAGGACAACGCAAAAACACACCCTAAAAACACACCCTACAGAGGACGAATGTAAAAACACACCCTACAGAGGACGGACGCAAAAACTCACCCTACAGAGGACGAACGCAAAAACACACCCTACAGAGGACGAACGTAAAAACACACCCTACAGAGGACGACGCAAAAACACACCCTACAGAGGACGAACGCAAAAACACACCCTACAGAGGACGAACGTACCACGAGTTTCATATTCTCTGTTTAAGTCATTTTAAATCCTCCAGAGTTTTATCTCACTGGTGTCACTCAAACTCATCACATTTTAAAGAGGGGGTATTCTGCAAATTCAACCTTTTTTTTTTTTTGTTTTCTCTCATGTTCTAACGTTAATGAAACTAAATCTATATTATATAAAACATGTAAATACATTGGTTTGGGTGAATACGGCATTTTCAAAACAATAAAATAAACATGGAGATGTAAACGTGACGTCACATACCTCCGCTTTAAGTCTTTAAGCTGCATCATTGTGTTTCGTGTTCATTTCTGTGGTAAAGGTTTCATTAAAGATTATAAGAAATAATAAATGTTTTTAAAGTGAATTGTTTCTGTGCACAGTTGTTTGCCTTTTTTTAATCCATAAATCAGCACGTTTTATATATATATTTTTTTTTTATTCAGTATTTTACCCTCTAAGTCGATTGAGAACGTCGTCTCATTTGCAGTGACCAAGAGGCACAAAACGAAAACACTCAAATCAACCAGAACATGAAACTGTGAATCGAGACGCGAGACACTGAAACATTTGCAGATTAAAGATCTAAAATTTTAAAAGTTTGTGCAATGATCTTGTAAAATAGGACGTTTGTTAGATTGTTCGACGGAAGTAAAAGCCAGAGCAGGGACCAAGTCGTTTTGCGAGTCTCAAGTCTTTGACCTCAAGTCCGAGTCAAGTCCCAAGCCAAATACAGGCAAGTCCAAGTCGAGTCTCAAGTCACTGGCCCATAAATCCAAGTCAAGTCCAAGTCGTCTGCTTTGAGCTTCAAGTCATTTCAAGTCTTTAAATCCAAGAAGTACCAAATATAGCTTTGGTTTTTGCAATTTATTTGACTTTTAAGATAAATTGTACTTAAAAAACCTAAGTATATTTATATATGAGTATTTCTAAAGTATTTAAAAGGTGTAGAAAATAATTTCGTTAATTTTTCCTTTTTAAACGTCTGGACAAGACCTTAGTGTGAATCATTATGGTCAGAAAAGAAAGAATTCAGATTTGAAAGAGCTTCTCAAGTCTTGTCAAGTCACACGCCTCAAGTCCGAGTCAAGTCCAAAGTCTGTCCATTTTGTCAAGGCGAGCCTCAAGTCCTAAAAATAGTGACTCAAGTCTGACTCGAGTCGAGAATTTTAAGTCTCGTTTTAAACCCCATTTTCAACACCGCGTGAGTCCTGTGCTCCTCTTCATCTTTATTTATTTTATTTACTTTATTTATTTTACTTGTTTACAGCTATTTTATGATTTTTATGGTTTTGCTTTTATTTGATTTTACTGGTTTTACTGTTTTAGGACTGGTGGGACCAAATTTTAGCAATTTTTTACCTTTTTATTGTCTTAATTTTCTGGACTTTTGGAAACTTCTTTGCTTGTAAAACGTGCGGCGGAAATAAAGTGGATTTAGTGTAGAGACTATTTGTCAAACAAAGTAAACAAACAAAAGCGATGAGCGACTCAACTAAACAGAACTCAGATAATCATGACTTTTGGGCACCGTGGGTTTGTGGTTTACGCAGTGACAAAAAAACAAATCAATGTCCATGACCAGAGTTGAGTTTACAAGATTTATTTTCAGTTTTTAGACCCACTCAGGTCACTCAGGTCTATGTGTCCCACCCTCTTTTATCCCTGAGGTGACCAGACTAAACAAACAAACAAAAAAAAGGTACTAACGTAAATAATACCAAGTTAGCAAATATAATATTAACATAGCAGAAAAAAAAACAAAAACTAAATGAGTAAACTAATTGACAAACAAAAATAATAAACAAATTTTAGAATCAAGTCAAATCATGTTCCGTATAGATTTTTAATTATTTTATTTATTTATTTATTTATTTTATTATTATTTTAAAGTATGTCACTCTTGCTTATTTATTATTATTATTATTATTTATTTATTTTTTATTATTATTATTATTATTAAACATAACACCTGTGTAGCTCCTGTTCTGTATAGTTTTTTTTATTTTTTTATTTTATTTTTATTATCATTTTAAAGTAAAGTTACTCTTTTTATTTATTATTATTATTATTTTTATTATTATTATTATTATTATTTTTTATTATTTTACTTTATTTATTTATTTTTTTTTATTAATTAATTCCGTATAGAACTTTACGGCCTCGTGCCTCACATTACGTCACCTCTCTGCGCTAAGCCCCGCCCCCGCCGCCCGCTCTGCGCTCTGATTGGTCGAGCCGTTTTCACAGTCCGTCTCTGAAACTCTGGACCAAAAAAAAACCTGCTCTTCCTCGCGCTGTTTTCTCTCGGTTTTTGTAGATTTTTACTCCAAACTGAGATTAATCGACATTTAGACATTTTTTTTCCACAAAATATCAGCACATTTTTCTTAATATAACCAAGTTTGTGACTAAAATGTGTCTTAAAACGCGTCTTCCTCTGTTTATTCGGTGTTAAAAAGGTGAGTGTGATTATTCTAAAGATATGAACAGGTTTTCATTTGGTTATTACGGAGTTTATAACGTTTTAATAACATAAATAACATGTTTATAACTGCAGGTGTTTGTAAAACGTTTCACGATGAGGAAAATCTGAAATAAACTGGAATAAAATGAATTTAAAAAATCACAATAAAAGGATGAGTTAAGCTGGAGGAAGAGAAAAGGAGAGAGAGACAGAGAAGAGGAGGAAGCGGAGGAGGAGAAGTGAGAGGTAGAGGAGAGGAGAGGAGGAGAGAGACAGAGGAGAGGACCAAAGGAAGAGAGGAGAGAGAGAGAGAGGAGGAGAGAGAGGAGGAGGAGTAGAGAAGAAGGAGAGGAAGAGGAGGAGGAGGACGGAGAGGAAGAGGAGGAGAAGGAGAGAGAGAGAGAGAGACTGGAGGAGAGAAAGAGGAGGAGGAGGAGAAGAGACAGAAGTAGAAGAGAGAAAGAGGAGGAGAAGAGAGAGAGACAGAGGAGAGGAATAGGTGGAAGAGGAGAGAGCAACAGAAGAGAGGAAGAGGAGGAGAGACACAGAGGAGAGGAAGAAGAGGAGAAGAAGAGACAGAAGTAGAAGAGAGAAAGAGGAAGAGGAGGAAGAGGAAAGGACCGGAGGAAGAGAAGGTAGAGGTGGAAAAGGAGAGAGACAGACGAGGAGGAAGAGGAGGAAAAGGAGGAGGAGGGAGAGACAGAGGAGAGGAAGACGAAGAGAGAGAGGTGGAGGAGGTAGAGGAGGAGGAGAGGACTGGAGGAAGAGGAGGAGAGAGAGAGAGGTAGAGGAGAGGACCAGTGGAGGAGAGGACTGGAGGAAGAGGAGGAAGAGGAGAGAGAGGTAGAGGAGAGGACCAGTGGAGGAGAGGACTGGAGGAAGAGGCGGCGGAGCGTCGTGAAGCTGCGCACGCGCACACGCACACATCCGGGACGAGATTTTCAGAGCAAAACTTTTCACCAAAACACGAGAAGAGTTTTTATTCTTCACCTCGACGCTTCTGGAAACATTTATTATAAACTACAGTCTTTTACTTATTGTCTTTTCAAAATAAAAAAAACCGTGACATCCCTCCAGGTTTTTAGATCAATTTTGAAACTACTGTGTTAATTTAGGAGAATTTTTACACCCTCAGCTCTAACGTGAGTCAGTTTACTCAATTTTCTTTGTGTTTTGTTTTTTAAGCAGGTTTTATGTATTTTACCGAAACAAATGACATGATTTCTTGAATAAAACTGAGACAAATTATTCGTTTTGGACAAATCTGCTCAAAACTGGGAGTGCGGAGGCTCCGTCTGTTTGTCCTTTTGTTATTTTTAAATTTAAACTTAAACTTTATTGATCCATAAAGGAAATTATTTAGACACATGAGTTCAAACATCACAATAAATATAATAAAAAAGAATAAAAATAGAAATGTTAATAATAAATTCTAAATAAGGAGCAAAAGAGGAAAAAGAGACACGTGTCAAAAAATACATAAATATAAATGTAGAAGTCGAAATAAGAAAAGTTAACGGTTGTTTTGTTTTTTTAATCGTCTTTTATTGTGAAAGTCTGACAGCGGACGTGCACGTGCGTCCTGCGTGCGTCTTGACGTAGCGTCGCTCGGGAGCGCAGAGGGAGGGGATGTAACGGGGCTGTACGGGGCTGTACCGGGAGAACCTGCCGCGCGGAGCCGCTCCTTTCCGCGGCGCTCGGACCCGGGACTCGGCCTCTTCTGTCCTCGTGCACCATGGACACGGTAAGCGCGCGAGCCGCACGTCTCCACGCGCGCCGCTCCCCGCGACGTAAGCGGCGGCGGCGGCGGAGCGGTACAGCTGTTTTTCAGGGCGGGGGGGCAGGGGGGGGCAGGGTGTGTGGAGACGCACCGGGGCGCGGGGAAATTCTCCGTTTATCCACAAAAACACCGGACACAAAATGTGCCGCGCGTCCCGGGCCGCGCGACGCACCGGCTCCGCGCGCGCGCACACACGTTAATTGGGCCCGATCAGCTCCAGATGATTGGCACCTCCCTCCCTGCGCGGCGCGAGGCTCCGGTTCCGCCTGTTTTTCTCCCGTTTTACCGCGGGTTTGTTCGCGACAGCGGCGGGACGCGGCTCATTCGGCCTCGTGCGCGTCGCCCCGCGCGGTCGCACCGAAATGTTCCGTGATTCTTTGGTTCGGAGGCGCGGAAAAGGCCAAATTGGTCTCGTAATTACAATTCACGATGACACCCTCTTCCCCCGCACGTCCCCGCGAGGAGAGCGCGCGGGGGAATCGCACCCCCGACCGCGCCGCCGCGCCGGGGTCTACGCGCGGGTGCGTGCGGGTTTGGCGTGGTTATTTGCGGGTTTAGGAGCCGGACACGCGCGATGACTGATGGATGATTTGTCAGGGAGCCGCTGAAGTCTCGCGATGGCAGCGGAGACGCGAGAGTGTGCGGAGGCATCACGTGCGCGGCGAGGTGTGAACCGGAGACACGGGCACGAGCCCCAAGGTGTAATATCAGCGTAATAACGAAAGTGTCACGTGGTGTCAGGGCGCAGGGGTCACGAGGACAGGCCCGCCACGCCAAACATCGAAATATTAAAGAGGAAGAATTAAAAACTGATGTTCTAACGTGGTTCTTCATCACAAACACGTCTGAAGAGATTTCACACTCATCCATGTGTGTTTGAGTCATCTAGAGATCTCTCCTGGGCCCTGTTCAAAGCCTGTACGAGGCTCCGCCCACGAGCCGACGTCCCCCAAGCTCCGACACGACAATTTTACATAAATACACTAAAACATGAGACGAAACTGAAACCAGCGACAAACCTGACGTGACGAGGACGCACAGAGTCTGCTCTGAAGGGGGAGCGAGTCAGCGCAGAGAGCAACATGTTGATATGTTGCTTTGGGCGAAAATAACAATTTCAGATCAATAAAAAAAACAAGGTGATGGTTTAGTCCTGGTTTAGACCTGGTTTAGTCCTGGTTTAGTCCTGGTTTATTACCTGGTTTAGTTCTGGTTTAGTCCTGGTTTAGTCCTGGTTTAGTCTGGTTTAGTCTGGTTTAGTCCTGGTTTAGTTCTGGTTTAGTCCTGGTTTAGTCCTGGTTTAGTCCTGGTTTAGTTCTGGTTTAGACCTGGTTTATTACCTGGTTTAGTCCTGGTTTAGTCCTGGTTTAGTCCTGGTTTAGTTCTTTTCTGTTTTGTCGATTTTTAAAATATCGATTCTTTGATAAATGAGGATCTGGTTTCGATATCGGTTTAAGTATCGATTAGCGTAAGTTTTTCGATACTTGTGCCGATCTTTCCTCTAACTCTTCTTCTTCTTCTTCGTTTTTTTTTTCCAGGTTTTGTCGTGGTGAAATCTCGGGAGTGGAGCTCGGACTTCCCCCTCCTCCCCCCTCACCCACGACTTCCCCTTCCCCCCTGGAAAAAAAAAACCAAAAAACTCCACACTCCGCCCCCGATCTCCTCTCTCCCCCTCGGAACCAACCGGAATCCCGAATCCCGAATCCCAAATCCCAAATCCCGCCGGCGCTCCGATCCTGCGTAAAAATCTGGGAATTCTGCTGGGAAACACACGGCGTAGTGGGATTTCCGTTTCCCTCAGACGTCGGCGTTCCCGGGAGAGTTCGAATCGTGGGGTTTCGGGATAAATCGGAACGCCAATAGAATTCCGGGTGATTTTTTTGTTTTGTTTTTTTTCCTGAAGTTGGGCGCGGAATCGTAAATGCCGCAGAGATGATGTGCGAGGTGATGCCCACGATCTCGGAGGACGGCCGGGGCGGAGCGGGCGGCCAGTCGTCCCCGGCGGGAGGAGGCGGCGGCGGCGGGCTGGGAGGAGGCGGCGGCGGGGGGGTGGGAGGGGTGGGCGGGTACGGCGGGCGGGATCCTCGCGGCGGCGGCGGAGGAGGAGGAGGAGGGAGCGGGGGAGGACGGCGGGAGCAGCACGGGGAACCTGGAGTCGCTGATGGTGAACATGCTGACGGAGCGAGAGCGACTCCTCGAGAGCCTCAGGGACACGCAGGAAAGTCTCTCCACCGCCCACCTCCGACTCCGAGAACTCGGACACGAGAAGGACAGTCTCCAGAGACAACTGTCCATCGCCCTGCCGCAGGTGAGGAGGAGGAGGAGGAGGAAGAGGGGAGGAGGAGGAGGAGGAGAGGAGGAAGAGGGGAGGAGAGAGGGAGGAGGAAGGGAGGAAGAGGGGAGGAAGAGGGGAGGAGAGAGGAGGAGGAGAGGGGAGGAAGAGGAGGGAGGGAGGGAGGAGAGAGGGACAGTCTCCAGAGACAACTGTCCATCGCCCTGCCGCAGGTGAGGAGGAGGAGGAGGAGGGAGGAAGAGGAGGAGGGAAGAGGGGAGGAGAGGAGAGGGAGGAGAGAGGGAGGAGAGAAAGGAGAGGGAGAGAGGGAGAGGGAGGAGGGCAGTCTCCAGAGACAACTGTCCATCGCCCTGCCGCAGGTGAGGAGGAGGAGGAGGAGGGAGGAGAGGAGAGGGGAGGAGGAGAGAGGGAGGAGGAGAGGAGAGGAAGAGGGAGGAAGAGGGGAGGAGAGAGGGAGGAAGAGGGGAGGAAGAGGGCGAGGAAGAGGGGAGGAGAGAGGGAGGAGAGAGGGAGGAGAGAGGGAGGAGAGGAGAAGAGTCTCCAGAGACAACTGTCCATCGCCCTGCCGCAGGTGAGGAGGAAGAGAGGAAGGAAAGAGGGAGGAAAGAGGAGGAGGCAGGGAGGAGAGAGGGAGGGAGGGAGGAGGAGGGAGAGAGGGAGGAAGAGGGGAGAAAGAGGGGAGGAAGAGGGGAGAAAGAGGGGAGGAAGAGGGGAGGAGAGGGGAGGAGGAGAGGAGAGAGGAGAGAGTCTCCAGAGACAACTGTCCATCGCCCTGCCGCAGGTGAGGAGGAGGAGGAGGAGAGGGAGGAAAGAGGGAGGAGGAGGGAGGAGGAGAGGGAGGGAGGGAGGGAGGGAGAGGAGGAGAGGAGAGAGAGAGGGAGGAGAGAGGAGAGAGGAGGAGAGAGGAGGAGGAGGAGGAGGAGAGAGAGAGGAGAGGAGGAGGAAGGGGAGGAGAGAGGGAGGGAGAGAGAGGAGGAGAGGAGAAGAGTCTGCAGAGACAACTGTCCATCACTCTACCACAGGTGAGGAGGAGGAGAGGAGAGAGGAGAGAGGGAGGAGAGGAGAGGAGGGAGGAGAGGAGAGAGGGAGGAGGAGGGGAGAAGAGGTGAGGAGAGAGAGGAGGAGGAGAGGAGAGAGAGGAGAGGGAGGAGAGGGAGGAGAGAGGGAGGAAAGAGGGAGGGAGAGAGTCTGCAGAGACAACTGTCCATCGCTCTGAAACAGGTGAGGAAGAGGAGAGAGGGAGGAGGAGAGGAAGAGAGGAGAGAGGGAGGGAGGAGGAGAGGAAGAGGAGAAAAGGAGGAGGAGAGAGGGAGGAAGAGGAGGAGAGAGGGAGGAGAGAGAAGGAGAGTCTCCAAAGACAACCGTCCATCGCCCTGCCCCAGGTGAGGAGGAGGAGGAGAGGAAGAGGAAGAGGGAGAGAAGAAGGGAGAGAGCGAGAGACAGAGAAGAGGAGAAGGAGGAGAGAGGGGGAGGAGGAGGAGGAGAGGAAGAAGGAGGAGACAAGGAGGAGAGCGGAGAGAGGGAGGAGAGGAGAGAGGGGGTGTGGAGAGAAAGAAGAGGAGAAGGAGAGAGAGAGAGAGAGAGAAGGAGGAGGAGAGGAGAAGGAGGGAGGGAGAGGAGAGAGGAGAAGAGTCTGCAGAGACAACTGTCCATCACTCTACCACAGGTGAGGAGGAGGAGAGGAAGAGAGGAGGAGAGGGAGGAGAGGAGAGAGGAGAGAGGAGGAGAGGGAGGAGAGGAGAGAGAGGAGAGGAGAGGAGAGAGGAGGAGGAGGAGGAGAGGAGGAGGAGAGAGGAGAGGAGGAGGAGAGAGGAGGAGGAGCAGGAGGAGAGAGAGAGAGGAGAGAGAGGAGAGAGAGGAGAGGAGGAGAGGAGAGAGGAGGAGGAGAGAGGAGGAGAGAGGAGGAGGAGGAGGAGAGAGAGGAGAGAGGAGGAGGAGAGGAGGAGAGGAGGGAGGAGAGGTAGAGGGGAGGAGCAGAGAAGGAAGACAAGAGAGAGGGAGTAGAGAAGGAGGAGAGAGGAGAGAAGGAGGAGAGAGGAGAGAGGGAGAGTCTGCAGAGAAAAATGTCCATCACCCCACCGCAGGTGAAGAGGAGAGGAGGAAGAGGAAAAAGGGAGGAGAGAGGAAGGAGAGATAGAGGAGACAGGAGGAAGAGGGGAGCAGAGGAAAGAGAGAGGAGCGAGGGAGGAGAGAAGGAGACGGAGAGTCTGCGGAGACAAATGCCCCAATTAAGGAGGAAGAGAGGAAGGAAAGAGGGAGGAGAGAGGGACAGTCAAGGGGAGAACGAGGAGAGGAGAAGGAGAGGGGAGAGGGGAGGAGGAGGAGGAGAGGAGAAGAGGAGGAGGAAGAAGAGAAGACGAGGAGGAGAGGAGAAGGAGGGAGAGGAGAGGAGAGAGAGAGGAGAAGGAGGGGAAGAAGGAGGAGACAAGAAGACAAGGAGGAGAGGGTAGAGAGGGAGGAGAGAAGGAAGAGGAGAAGGTAGAGAGAGAGGGAGGAGGAGAGGAGAGAGGGAGGAGGAGAGAAGGAAGACAAGAGAGAGGGAGTAGACAAGGAGGAAAGAGGGAGAGAGGGAGGAAGAGGAATTAGCAGAGGAGAGGAAAGAGAGGAGAGAGGGAAGAGAGAGGAAGGAGGAAGGGAGGAGAGAGAGGAGAGACAACTGTCCATCACTCTGCCTCGGGTGAGGAAGAGGAGGAGGAGAAGAGGGGAGGAGAAGGAGGAGAGAGGGGGAAGAGGGGAAGAGGAGGAGAGAGGGAGGAGAGAAGGAAGAGACAGAGGAGAGGAAGAGGGAGGAGAGAGGGAGAGTCTGCAGAGACAACTGTCCATCGCTCTGCCGCAGGAGAGGAAGAGGAGGAGAGGAGGAAGGAGAGATGAAGGGAAGGAGTGGGAGGTAGGAGAGCGAGAGAGGGAAAGAGGGAGGAGGAGGTGTGAAGGAGTGAAAGAGAAGAGGAGAGAGGAGAGGCAGGGCGAGAGGATGGAGGGAAAAAAAAGAGACATAAAGGGAGGGAGGAGAGGAGGAGGAAACTGTTCATCGCTCCAGGAGAGGAGAGGAGAGAGGGATGAAGGAGGAGAGGAGAGAGAGAGAGGAGGAGGGCAGAAGGAGAGAGGGATGAAGGAGGAGAGGAGAGAGAGGAGGGCAGAAGGAGAGAGGGATGAAGGAGGAGAGGAGAGAGAGTTAATATCAGACAGTTTGGATTTAGTTAAGTTCACAGAAAAGAGAGAGAAGAGAGAAGGAGGGAGAGAAGAGAGAGAGAGAAGAGAGAGAGAGGAGAGGAGGAGCAGAAAAGAAGCGAGGGAGGGAGGGGTGAGAGAGGGTGACAAAAAGAGGAGGAGGAGCAGAGAGGGAGGAGAGAAACAAAAAGAGTGGGAGCAAGAGAGAGAGACGGAGGGAGAGAAGGAGGGAGGGAAGGAGGGAGAGATGGATAGTGTAAGAGAAGAAGGGATGGAGAGAAGGAGAAAGAAAAGGAGAGAGAGGGGAGAGAGAGGGAGAAGAGGAGGGAGGTAGAGTGAGGGAAGGAAGGGATGGAGGGAGAGAGAGAGAAGGAGGGACTGAGGGATAGAGAGAGGGATGGAGTGAGAGAAGGACGGAGGGAAGGAGGAATGGAGGGATAGAGTGAGAGAAGGAGGGATAGAAGATAGTGAGAGAAGGAGGGATGGAAGGATAGAGAGAAAGAAGGAGGGGATGGAGGAGTGAGAGAGAGAAGGAGGGAATGAGGGATAGAGAGAGGGAGAGAGTGAGAGAAGTAGAGAAGGAAGAAGGGAGAGCGAGAAGGACAGAGGGAGAGAAGGAGGAATGGAGGGATAGAGTGAGAGATGGAGGGATGGAGAGAGGGAAGGAGGGAGAGAAGGAGGGATGGAAGGATAGAGAGAAAGAAGGAGGGATGGAGTGAGAGAAGGAGGGATAGAGAGAAAGGAGGGATGGAGAGAAAGGAGGGATGGCGGGACAGTGAGAGAAGGAGGGATGGAGAGAAAGAAGGAGAGATGGAGTGAGAGAAGGAGGGATAGAGAGAGAAAGAGGGATGGAGGGATAGAGTGAGAGAAGGAGGGGTGGAGGGATAGAGGGAAAGAAGGAGAGATGGAGTGAGAGAAGGACGGATGGAATGAGAGAAGGAGGGATAGAGAGAAAGAAGGAGAGATGGAGAGAAAGAGAGAGATGGAGTGAGAGAAGGAGGGATAGAGAGAAAGAAGGAGAGATGGAGTGAGAGAAGGAGGGATAGAGGGAGAGGAGGGATGGAGGGACAGAGTGAGAGAAGGAGGGAGGATGGATAGAGTGAGGGATGAGGGATAGAGAGAGAGACAGAGTAAGAGAAATAAAGAGGGAAGGAAGGAGAGAAAGAAGGAGGAATGAAGGGATGGAGAGATGGATGGAGTGATAGAGAAGGATAGATGGAGGGATGAGGAGTGTGAGTGGGTGTAAACGAGCGTGTGGTCGGTGGGCGTCAGACTCCGCCCACTGAGGCACCGACACGACGTCCTGTTCCCCCCCGGCTCCTGTCACCACATGGAATGTTCCACAGTACGACTTTAAACTCACACAAACGACAAACGAAACGACAAACAAAACAAACGACAACAACAAACGACAAACGACAAACGAAACGACAAACGAAACGACAAACGACAAACCAAACAAACGAAACGACAAACCAAACGACAAACAAAACAAACGAAACAAAACAAACGAAAACAAAACGACAAACCAAACGAAACAAACGACAAACGACAAACCAAACGACAAACACAAACGACAACAACCAAACGACAAAACCAAACGGACAAACGAAAACAACGAAACCAAACGACAAACCAAACGACAAACGAAACGACAAACGACAAACGACAAACGACAAACGACAAACAAACGACAAACGACAAACGACAAACGACAAACGACAAACGAAAACAAACGACAAAACCAAACGACAAACCAAACGGACAAACCAAACGAAACGACAAATGACAAACGAAACGACAAACGACAAACGAAACGACAAATGACAAACAAAACGACAAACGAAACGACAAACGAAACGACAAACCAAACGACAAACCAAACGACAAACAAACGACAAACGAAACGACAAATGACAAACGAAACGACAAACAAACGACAACGAAACGACAAACCAAACGACAAATGACAAACGAAACGACAAATGAAACGACAAACGAAACGACAAACGAAACAACAAACGAAACAACAAACGAAACAACAAACGAAACGACAAACGAAACAACAAACGAAACGACAAACGACAAACCAAACGACAAACCAAAACGACAAAAACAAACGACAAAACAAACGACAAACCAAACGACAAATGACAAACAACGACAAACCAAACGACAAACGACAAACAACAAACGAAACGACAAACAAAACGACAAACGACAAACCAAACGACAAACGAAACGACAAACGACAAACCAAACGACAAACCAAACGACAAACCAAACGACAAACGAAACGACAAACGAAACGACAAACCAAACGACAAACGACAAACCAAACGACAAACGAAACGACAAACAAAACGACAAACCAAACGACAAACGAAAACGAACAACGACAAACAAAACGACAAACCAAACGACAAACGGACAAACCAACCAAACCAAACGACAAACGACAAACAAAACGACAAACCAAACGACAACGAAACGACAAACGACAAACAAACAAACAAAAACGACAAACGAAACGACAAATGACAAACGACAAACCAAACGACAAACGAAACGACAAACGAAACGACAAACGACAAACGACAAACGAAACGACAAACGAACAAACAAAACGACAAACAAAACGACAAACAAAACGACAACGAAACAACAAAACGACAAACAAACGAAAACGACAAACGAAACGACAACGAAACGACAAACGAAACGACAAACAAAACGACAAACCAAACGACAAAACAAACGACAAACAAACGACAAACCAAAACGACAAAACGAAACGGACAAACAAACGACAAACCAAACGACAAACCAAACGACAAACAAACGACAAACACAAACAAACCAAACGACAAATGACAAACCAAACGACAACGACAACGACGACAAACAAACGAAAACAAACGACAACGACAAAACCAAACGACAACAAAACGACAAACAAACGACAAACAACGAACAAACAAAACGACAAACCAAACGACAAACGAAAAGACAAACCAAACGATAAAAACCCCCAACAGGAAAAACCCGCAGTGAAACTTTAAATCAACACCGGCCACGATTACACGAGAGATTTAAAAAGTATTTAATTCTGAATCTAAATGAATTCCATTTTTTAAAATTCCATGTAAACACTTAATTCCGAACAATAATGAATATTCGAAATTCAACTTAATTCCAAAGTCAGTGTTTGGTTTATTCCAATTTGATTTTAAAGCCAAATTAATTTATTCCTCGATCATGAAACGTTTATTCTTCTTAAAAATAATTCTGGTCGTTCAGCGGGTTCCATCACGCTATTCCGACTTGTCACTATTCCAACATGCCTCTATTATTCCGACATGCCACTATTATTCCGACATGCCTATTATTCTATTATTCCGACATGTCTATTATTCACATGTCGCTATTATTCTGACATGTCGCTATTGACATGTCGCTATTATTCTGACATGTCGCTATTATTCTGACATGTCGCTATTATTCCGACATACTGATCACTAGTATTCCGACATGCCTCTATTATTCTGACATGTCGCTATTATTCTGACATGTCGCTATTATTCTGACATGTCGCTATTATTCTGACATGTCCTCTATTATTCTGACATGTCGCTATTATTCTGACATGTCGCTATTATTCTGACATGTCGCTATTATTCCAACATGCCTCTATTATTCTGACATGTCGCTATTATTCTGACATGTCGCTATTATTCTGACATGTCGCTATTATTCTGACATGTCGCTATTATTCTGACATGCCGCTATTATTCTGACATGTCGCTATTATTCCGACATGCCTCTATTATTCTGACATGTCTATTATTATTCTGACATGTCGCTATTATTCTTACATGCCTCTATTATTCCGACATGCCTGACATGATTATTCTGACATGCTGAATGCTATTATTCTATTATTCTGACATGTCGCTATTATTCTGACATGCCTCTATTATTCTGACATGTCGCTATTATTCTGACATGTCGCTATTATTCTGACATGCCTCTATTATTCCGACATGCCTCTATTATTCTGACATGTCCTCTATTATTCTGACATGTCGCTATTATTCTGACATGTCGCTATTATTCTGACATGCCTCTATTATTCTGACATGTCGCTATTATTCTGACATGTCGCTATTATTCTGACATGCCTCTATTATTCTGACATGTCCTCTATTATTCTGACATGTCGCTATTATTCTGACATGCCTCTATTATTCTGACATGTCGCTATTATTCTGACATGTCGCTATTATTCTATTATTCCGACATGCCTCTATTATTCCGACATGCCTCTATTATTCTGACATGTCGCTATTATTCTGACATGTCGCTCTATTATTCTGACATGTCGCTATTATTCCGACATGCCTCTATTATTCCGACATGCCGCTATTATTCTGACATGCCTCTATTATTCTGACATGCCTCTATTATTCTGACATGTCCTCTGATTATTCCGACATGCCTATTTATTATTCCGACATGCCTCTATTATTCCGACATGCCTCTATTATTCCGACATGCCTCTATTATTCCGACATGCCTCTATTATTCCGACATGCCTCTATTATTCCGACATGCTATTCCGACATGCCTCTATTATTCCGACATGCCTCTATTCCGATATGTTGCAGAAAGATTATTTTAATTCCGAACTATTTCATCGAAAACAATGAAAAGCGTCATGTAAACGTGGTCATTGTGGAGCTTTGTGGAGGTGACATGTCAAACCCTGAACCTGTTTAACTCGGGGCCTGTTGTCTCCCCCTGGTGGCGCCGCAGGAGTTTGCAGTTCTGACCAAAGAGCTGAACCTGTGTCGAGAACAACTCCTGGAACGAGAGGAAGAGATCGCCGAGCTCAAGGCCGAACGCAACAACACGCGGGTCAGTGAACGCACCACGATACACAACGCAACAACACGCGGGTCAGTGAACGCACCACGATACACAACGCAACAACACGCGGGTCAGTGAACGCACCACGATACACAACGCAACAACACGCGGGTCAGTGAACGCACCACGATACACAACGCAACAACACGCGGGTCAGTGAACGCACCACGATACACAACGCAACAACAACACGCGGGTCAGTGAACGCACCACGATACACAACGCAACAACAACACACGGGTCAGTGAACGTACACGTCAGTGAACGCACCACGATATACACAACACAACGCAACAACACACGCGGGTCAGTGAACGCACCACGATACAACAACACAACACAACACGCGGGGTCAGTGAACGCACCACGATACACAACGCAACAACACGCGGTCAGTGAACGCACCACGATACACAACAACGCACGCACGAACAACGCAACAACAACACGCGGGTCAGTGAACGCACCACGATATAAACACAACAACAACACACGGGTCAGTGAACGCACCACGATATAAACACAACAACAACACGCGGGTCAGTGAACGCACCACGAAACAGAACGCAACAATACGCGGGTCAGTGAACGCACCACGATATAAACACAACAACAACACACGGGTCAGTGAACGCACCACGATACACAACGCAACAACACGCGGGTCAGTGAACGCACCACGATATAAACACAACAACAACACGCGGGTCAGTGAACGCACCACGATATAAACACAACAACAACACGCGGGTCAGTGAACGCACCACGAAACAGAACGCAACAACAACACACGGGTCAGTGAACGCACCACGATACACAACAAAACGCACAACACAACACACGGGTCAGTGAACGCACCACGATATGAACGCAACAACAACACACGGGTCAGTGAACGCACCACGAAACAGAACGCAACAACAACACACGGGTCAGTGAACGCACCACGAAACAGAACACAACAACAACACACGGGTCAGTGAACGCACCACGAATACAACAAACAACAACACACGGGTCAGTGAACAACGCACCACGAAACAAACAACAACACACGGGTCAGTGAACGCACCACGAAACAGAACACAACAACAACACACGGGTCAGTGAACGCACCATGATATAAATACAACAACAACACACGGGTCAGTGAACGCACCACGATATGAACGCAACAACAACACGCGGGTCAGTGAACGCACCACGATATAAACATAACAACAACACACGGGTCAGTGAACACACCACGATATAAACACAACAACACCACACGGGTCAGTGAATGCACCACGACATAAACACACGGGTCAGTGAACACACCACGACATAAACACACGGGTCAGTGAACGCACCACGATATGTACGCAACAACAACACATGGGTCAGTGAACGCACCACAAAACAGAACGCAACAACAACACACGGGTCAGTGAACGCACCACGAAACAGAACGCAACAACAACACATGGGTCAGTGAACGCACCACGATATAAACACAACAACAACACCAACACGGGTCAGTGAACGCACCACGATATGAACGCAACAACAACACACGGGTCAGTGAACGCACCACGATATGAACGCAACAACAACACACGGGTCAGTGAACGCACCACGAAAACAGAATGCAACAACAACACACGGGTCAGTGAACGCACCACGACATGAACGCAACAACACAACACGGGGTCAGTGAACGCACCACGATATAAACAAACAACACACGGGTCAGTGAACGCACCACGAACAACAAACACGGGTCAGTGAACGCACCACGATATAACGCAACAACAACACACGGTCAGTGAACGCACCACGAAAAGAATGCAACAACAACACACGGGTCAGTGAACGCACCACGAAACATGAACGCAACAACAACACACGGGTCAGTGAACGCACCACGATAAGAACGCAACAACAACACACGGGTCAGTGAACGCACCACGAAACATGAACGCAACAACAACACACGGGTCAGTGAACGCACCACGATATAAACACAACAACAACACACGGGTCAGTGAACGCACCACGATATGAACGCAACAACAACACACGGGTCAGTGAACGCACCACGACATGAATGCAACAACAACACACGGGTCAGTGAACGCACCACGAAACAGAATACAACAACAACACATGGGTCAGTGAACGCACCACGATACACAACGCCACAACAACACACGGGTCAGTGAACGCACCACGACACAAATGCAACAACAACTCACCGGTCAGTGAACGCACCACGATATAAACACAACAACAACACACGGGTCAGTGAACGCACCACGATATAAACACAACAACAACACACGTGTCAGTGAACGCACCACAACAACAACACGCGGGTCAGTGAATGCACCACGACATAAACACAACAAGCCCTGGCTCGGTCCTGTTTCGGTCCTGGCTCGGTCCTGTTTCGGTCCTGTCTCGGTTCTGGCTCGGTCCTGGCTCGGTCCTGGTCTGGTCCTGGCTCAGTCCTTACCCGGTCTTGACTCGGTCCTGACCCGGTCTCGGCTCAGTCCCGGTCTGGTCTCCCCTCAGCTCCTGCTGGAACACCTGGAGTGCCTGGTCTCTCGTCATGAGCGGAGTTTGAGGATGACGGTGGTGAAGCGTCAGGCCCAGAGTCCGGCGGGCGTGTCCAGCGAGGTGGAGGTGCTCAAGGCGCTCAAGTCCCTGTTCGAACACCACAAAGCTCTGGACGAGAAGGTGCGCGAGAGGCTGCGGGTGGCGCTGGAGAGGGTGGCGGCGCTGGAGGAGGAGCTGCAGTCTTCATCTCAGGAGGTAACAGCTCTTAAAGTCAAACTAGACAATAAATCTGCTTTTTTTGATACTTCACTGTGTTTATGATGTTTTTAAATAATTTGTACTGTTCCTACTCTGGTCAAACTGGTCAAAAATGTATAAAAAATAGTTATTTATTTTAGAAAAGTTCATATTTTTGGTGGTGTTTTCAGGTGGTGACTCTCCGGGAGCAGATCAAGCGCAGACAGCAGGGACTGGACAACGGCAAAGAGGTGAGAGCAGCTCTGAGAGAAGGTCAGAAGAAAAGAGCCTCTGATTTCTTATTTTATTTATTTGTAAAGGGACGGCACATATTAATGAACATAAAAAATGTAAATATGTAAAGATTATTGCCGAAGTGACTCATTTCCATCTTCAGTCCCATCTTCAACACCGGCACTCACTATCTGCGAGTTTCATTGTTGACAAAAGCGCGCGTTTCATGCTGGGAATTATTTTGGTCGGCGGCAAGAAACACTAATTCAACATGACGGACGGAGCCAGAAAGCAGGTAAAGGGTATTGATCCCGGTTATTTATCCACTCTAACAGCAGAGGACCCAAGACCATTTGACCAGAAATTGGTCATAAACATCGACGGACGACAAATCACCCTTTTCAACCCCGACAAAAGGTTGGACCAAACCAAACTTCTGGTCAGAATCGCCAACTACCTGGACAAATATTCACTTGGGCGACATCCACAATGACTTGGTGGAAACTCCTGGGCCATTCACAGCAGAAAAGATGAAAACCTCCAAGAGTCTCGATGTGTTGTTGAACTTGTTGGAGTCCACGGTTTGTTAGGATCTTCTACGTTTGCTCTGCGGATGTTTGAAAGTCGTTTAATTCACCGTTAGCGGTTCTTTTCACTCAGAATACGAAAAAGACATTTTCCTTCTTCCGTGCTTCTGTTTGTGCATCCGATAATGCAGCAGGAATTTACCATTATCGGGGAGAAATACGCGAGGTTACGAACTGTGTTTGACGCTACCGTGTTTCTTGCCTCCGACCAAAATATTTCCCAGCAGCAACGCGGCTTTTAATAACAATGACGTCAGCTGAAACTCGACTATACATACAATTAATTTCAAACAGTTCATTTGAGGTTCAAAACTCAAGAGTTTAAGAGTTAAACCACGAGTTAAACCAACAACCCTTCAAAATAAAAGAAAATGTAAATTGGTTAAACATGGCGACATATTTGACCATTGAACATCATGTTTTAAGGCTTTAGAAAATGCTGCAGTGTTGAAAGTTCTCGTACAGGCGCTGTTTTCCATATCTGACCTGCTCGAAAATCAAAAGAGAGTTGTTCCAAACGCTCTGATCCTGCAGTGGTCAGAGGAAGAGTCTTAGGGCCTGTCCACACGACGTTTTTTTGGTCGAAACGGTGAAGTTTGTATTCGTTTTGGTCTTTCATCCACACGGAGCCGGCGTTTTCTGTGGGCGAAAACGGTGCTGTTTGAGAACAGGTTGCAGAGTGGAGAAATCTGAACTCCGTTGTTGTGTTGTCGTGTGAACAAACAAACTGCAGCTTTTGGAAAACGATGACGTCACGACCCCGTCATCAGTGGTCGTCTGAATGCATCGAAGTCTGGAGCCCTCGAACGAACCTCCACAGACCACAAGACCTTTGTCGAAATGTGACAGGTGCAGAATAAGGAGCTGCTCCCGTCACTCAGAGATTACGCACACAGATCAATAACAAAGACACACGAGTCATTAAACTGTTGGACTTTAGTTATTCTAATAATTCTCACCCAAATCTTATGACTAAAAACTAAAACTTATGTTTCACTTTTGCAAAACAAAATGTCTGTATTTCTGGGCTACATCTAAAATCGACTAAATGACCTTAAAGTTTAAAAAACTGTGATGAGATTTGCATTATTAAATATTATTATCACTGTTACAGCGCCACATACAGGTGTGGTTTATGTATTACATCATTTTCACTCAGAGCTCCGGTGTCTGGACCTGAACATTTATTATCCGACTCGTGTGTGGACACATTTTTTTCAGCCCGTAAAAAAAAAAAATCCAGGAGCGTTTTGTGGACGTAGACTTAATAGTTCAAGATCGACAAATATGTTTTTTTCAGGGGAGATACTGATCCACTTTGTTTAGAATCTGGAGAAACTGAAAGCTGAGCAACTCTGACGATATTTCTGGGCCAATATGTTGGGACAGTTTTGATTATTTTCACCAAATTCTTTACTTTTAATGTTCTAAAAACTCCCATGAACCTAGTTTTAATCCACAAATGCAAATTTAATATTTGTAACTTGTATCTTGTCTTTACAAATAGACGTGTGTTTGTAAATTCATATATATTTAAATCTTTTTTCAAACATTTGTAAAATTGAAAATTCTATTTATAAAATGTGATTCGCATTTGTGGATCAACAGTTACACAAATTCTCAGATTTTCCTCTGTGATGTATTTTTGAGACTTTTTTTTTTTTCAAGAAATTCACAAACACAGACGCACAAACACACAGGCTCCACTAGAGGGCGATGTTGTTACAGGTTAATAGTAGAAGTTAGACTGAAGTCTGTTTCATAACAACACCAGAACATCATAATTAATCATCAATGAAGAACTGGACTTATAGACGATTCGTTTATGTTACGTAGGTAAGTTTTTATTTATAAAACACTTTTCACAAATATTTGTCACAAAGATAAATGTGGATAATTGTTCATGAAGAATGTTTCTCCTTTGTGGAGTTTGTTGGTTGAAGATTTGGGGATGGAGCAGATTTATGAAGAGACACACATTTACACACACATTTACACACACATTTACACATTTACACACACATTTACACACACATTTACACACACATTTACACACACATTTACACACACACACACACATTTACACACACATTTACACATTTACACACACACACACACATTTACACACACACACATTTACACACACACATTTACACACACATTTACACACACACACACATTTTACACACACACACACACACATTTACACACACATTTACACACATTTACACACACACACACACACATTTACACACACACACACACATTTACACACACATTTACACACACACATTTACACACACATTTACACACACATTTACACACACATTTACATTTACACACACATTTACACACACATTTACACACACATTTACACACACATTTACACACACACACACACACATTTACATTTACACACACACACACACATTTACACACACATTTACACACACACATTTACACACACACACACACACACACACTTTACACACACACACACATTTATTTACACACACATTTACACACACACATTTACACACACATTTACACACACACACACACACACACATTTACACACACACACACACATTTACACACACATTTACACACACATTTACACACACACACATTTACACACACACATTTACACACACACATTTACACACACATTTACACACACACACACACATTTACACACACACATTTACACACACATTTACACACACATTTACACACACATTTACACACACATTTACACACACACACACACATTTACACACACACACACACACATTTACACACACATTTACACACACACATTTACACACACATTTTTACACACACACATTTACACACACACACACACACATTTACACACACATTTACACACACATTTACACACACATTTACACACACATTTACACACACATTTACACACACACATTTACACACACATTTACACACATTTACACACACACATTTTTTTACACACACATTTACACACACATTTACACACACATTTACACACACACACACACATTTACACACACACACACATTTACACACACACACACATTTACACACACATTTACACACACATTTACACACATTTACACACACACACACACACATTTACACACACATTTACACACACACATTTACACACACACATTTACACACACACACACACATTTACACACACACACACACACATTTACACACATTTACACACATTTACACACACATTTACACACACACACACACACACATTTACACACACACACACACATTTACACACACACATTTACACACACACATTTACACACACACATTTACACACACATTTACACACACATTTACACACACACATTTACACACACACACATTTACACACACATTACACACACATTTACACACACATTTACACACACATTTACACACACATTTACACACACACATTTACACATTTACACACACACATTTACACACATTTACACACACATTTACACACACATTTACACACACACACACACATTTACACACACACACACATTTACACACACATTTACACACACATTTACACACACATTTACACACACACACACACATTTACACACACATTTACACACACATTTACACAGAAAAACATTAACTGGAAGTTCCTCAAACCTACAGCGCGACACTTTTGGATGTTTTGTGTTGTGTTTGTATAACCAGACCTGCTCACGAGTACAGACTCATTTTAAAGTGACTGACTAGCGCCCCCTGTGTTCATCTCTGTGTTTCTTGTCTCTGTGTTTGTCTCCGTCTGGTCCCAGCGTCTCCCGAACGGCCCGTCCTCGCTCCTGGACGATGGAGAGATGGAGCGACAGAGGGAGGGAGAGATTGAGCGGCAGAGGTCAGAGCTCGGGCAGCTGAAGGAGCGACTGGCCCTCATGTGTCGACAGGTAAAGACACGCTAAAAACACGCTAAAAACATGCTAAAAACACGGTAACAACACACTAACTTTTGCTTAGGGGTGGATTAAAGCTTCAGGCGGGGGTTTAGCGGCTCTTGTCCGGACTGTAGGGGGCAGCACATCACTATTCACAAGCGTCAATGGAGTCATTTCTAACGTAAATGTGTAAGTTCTCGCAGTGACGCTGAACCCTGTGGTGTGTTTTTTTTTTTCAGGTGGGAGAAATCGAGGAGCAGCTGACGTCAGCGCGCAGAGAACTGGCCCGATCCGAAGAGGCCAACCAGAAACTACAGCGCGACGTCAAAGAGGTCTGATTTAAGGACTCACTTATCATTTATTTTTTATTTTAACATATTTCCGTGCTTTGTGGATTTAAACGGTATCGTATCGCGCAGAGCTTCAACGCCGTCGTGTTTGTTTTCATGTACCACATGTAGTTTATGCAAATTAAACCTGAACGTATTGTTAAATGTGACTAGAAACAAAAATATGAGTGTATTTGTCTGAATAAACACACAGTTCAAGTGTGTTGTGTTGTGTTTTCCAGGCGCTGTGTCAGAGGGAGGACATGGAGGAGCGCATCACCACTCTGGAGCGCAGGTCTGAGCTTTATTTAAGACTTTACCCCACGGTGAAGTTACTGCTTTGTCTGGAACATTCCACAGTCGCCACGTTTACATGAGAGCTTTAACTCCGAATAAAAATTTATTCTGCTTTAAAAAGTTCATGTAAACACTTAATTCCTAATGAAAATGATTATTCTGAATTCAGCTAAATTCCGAAGTAAGTGTTTGGTTTATTCTGATTGTAAATCTGAATGAATTTCTTCCTGGATCATGTTTCCCATTTATTCTTGTTAAAAATAATGCAGGTGCTTCGGCGCATCCTCGTCGTGTCGTCCTTCTGACGCGATCCGGACGATCCGGCTCCATCAGTCCTGGCTTCGGATTTTCATCCACGTCTCTTTGGATTCGGAATTATTATTTCCATGTAAACTCCAAAGAGAATATTTTAATTCCAAACTATTTAATTAAAAAACATCATGTAAATGTGACCAGTATGACATTAAACTGTTCTATCTTCGTGGAAACCAAACCAGACCAAGTTACAGGTCAGATCTGTGGAGAGGCGACCCCGCTCACAGTCAGAATGTTTTTTTTTTTCTAAGTATTTTTGAGCTATAAAACCATCTGTAGTTGAATAAACATAAAGTCGAGCTGTTTAATGTCACACTGTGGAACATTCCAGACAAAGCGGTGAGGTATCCATAGAAACAAGCATCCAAAAAGTTACATAATGCAGCTTTAAACAAAGAAAAGTTCACAAACTTTCATCAAAACCTCTTAAACGTCTGGTTTCTGTCGTTTGTGGAGCTGTTTAACTTCCTTCACCTGTTTGTTTGTCTCTTTCTCTTTTTTCTTCTTCTTCTTCTGTCGTGTGTCGGGTGTGTGTGTCGGGGTGTGTGTCGGGTGTGTGTGTGTGTCGGGTGTGTGTCGGGTGTGTGTCGGGGTGTGTGTCGGGGTGTGTGTCTGGGTGTGTGTCTGGTGTGTGTGTGTGTCTGGTGTGTGTGTGTCGGGTGTGTGTCGTGTGTGTCGGGTGTGTGTGTGTGTGTCGGGGTGTGTGTCGGGTGTGTGTCGGTGTGTGTCGGGGTGTGTGTCTGGTGTGTGTGTGTGGGTGTGTGTCTGGGTGTGTGTCGGGGTGTGTGTGTCTGGTGTGTGTCTGTGTGTGGGTTGTGTGTCGGGGTGTGTGTCTGAGTGTGTGTGTCGGGGTGTGTGTGTCTGTGTGTGTCGGGTGTGTGTCGGGTGTGTGGTCTGGGTGTGTGTGTCGGGGTGTGTGTCGGGTGTGTGTCGGGTGTGTGTCGGGTGTGTGTGTGTGTGTCGGGTGGTGTGTGTGTGTGTCGGGTGTGTGTCTGGGTGTGTGTCGGGTGTGTGTCGGGTGTGTGTCGGGGTGTGTGTGTGTCTGGTGTGTGTCTGGGTGTGTGTCGGGGTGTGTGTCGGGTGTGTGTGTCGGGTGTGTGTGGGGTGTGTCGGTCGGTGTGTGTCGGTGGTGTGTGTCGGGTGTGTGTGTCTGTGTGTCGTGTGTCGGGTGTGTCGTGTGTGTCGGGTGTGTGTGTGTCGGGTGTGTGTGTGTGTCGGGTGTGTGTCGGGTGTGTGTCGGTGTGTGTCGGGTGTGTGTCGGGTGTGTGTGTCCTGGTGTGTGTCGGGTGTGTGTCTGGTGTGTGTGTCGGGTGTGTGGGGTGTGTGTCGTGTGCGGGTGTGTGGGTGTGTCTGGTGTGTGTCGGGGTGTGTGTCTGGTGTGTGTGTCTGGGTGTGTGTCTGGGTGTGTGTCGGGTGTGTGTCGGGTGTGTGTCGGGTGTGTGTCTGTGTGTGTGTGTCGGGTGTGTGTCGGGTGTGTGTGTGTGGGTGTGTGTGTCGGTGTGTGTGTGTCGGTGTGTGTCGGGGTGTGTGTCGGGTGTGTGTCGGGTGTGTGTCGGGTGTGTGTCGGGTGTGTGTCGGGTGTGTGTCGGGTGTGTGTCGGGGTGTGTGTCGGGTGTGTGTCGTGTGTGTCGGTGTGTGTCGGGTGTGTGTGTGTGTGTCTGGTGTGTGTCGTGTGTGTCTGTGTGTGTGTGTGTGTGTGTCGGGTGTGTGTCGGGTGTGTGTCGGGTGTGTGTCTGGTGTGTGTGTGTGTGTCTGGGTGTGTGTCGGGTGTGTGTGGGGTGTGTGTCGGTGTGTGTCGTGTGTGTGGGTGTGTGTCTGGTGTGTGTCGGGTGTGTGGGGTGTGTGTCGGGTGTGTGTCGGGTGTGTGTCGGTGTGTGTCGTGTGTGTCGGGTGTGTGTGTGTGTGTGTCGGGTGTGTGTGTGTGGTGTGTGTGTCGGGTGTGTGGTGTGTGTCGGGTGTGTGTGGTCTGGGTGTGTGTCGGGTGTGTGTCTGGTGTGTGTGTCTGGTGTGTGTCTGGTGTGTGTCGGGTGTGTGTCGGGGTGTGTGTCGGGTGTGTGTCGGGTGTGTGTCGGGTGTGTGTGTGTGTCGGGTGTGTGTCGGGTGTGTGTCGGTGTGTGTCGGGTGTGTGTGTGTGGGTGTGTGTCGGGTGTGTGTGTCTGGTGTGTGTCGGGGTGTGTGTGTGTCGGGTGTGGTGTGTGTCGGGTGTGTGTGGGGTGTGTGTCTGGGTGTGTGTGTCGGGTGTGTGTCGTCGGGTGTGTGTGTGTGTGTCGGGTGTGTGTGTGTGTGTCGGGTGTGTCGGGTGTGTGTCAGGTACCTGGCCGCCCAGCGGGAGGCGACGTCTCTCCACGACATCAAAGACAAACTGGAGAACGAGTTGGCCAGCAAGGACTCCCTCTACAGACAGGTACTGGAACTGCAGCCACACAAACACATACAGTAAAGGACTTGATTTAAAGACAAATATTGAGTGCGTATTCATGCACATCAATAACCCGCTTATGATCGGGTTTTTTGAGTGTCCCGGTTTCTTGATGGTGCATGTAAACGCAGTAACCCGGTTTCAGTATCCCGGTTATGGCAGTGTCCTGGTTATTAGAAACCGTGTTACTGTAGCTGGTTTATTCCGATAGTATCCGGGATACTGTGACATGTAAACGCAGTACCCCGGTTACTGCAACATAAAGTTGAGTAAATAAATTGACCAACATAAATAAAGTGACCAAACGAGTGAAATGACTGTAAATTTAAGAGCTGCGCTAAACCTGCACTCGTGTGACGCTGAAAAGCTAAAACATGAACTATCTCCTGTACAACACACACACAGAACACACTTACCATCATCAGCACCTCTTCTGTCACAGAAATAACTCACATAATCCACTGAGTCGTGTCATTTAGTCCAAAAGAAACTGAACCACATCAGCGGCGCAAGGAGCAGCTGTTTTTATCGCCGCTAACAGTTTATGCTACTTAGCCTACGGTCTTAAGTTTCGTTTCTGTAAAACGTAAACAAATGTGATCAGAGCTGAATGATCTGATCAAACGGGCTGATGTGTCTATACTGTTTATGGTTTATATGTTGTAAAGTTGAGTTTATTTATGCAGAAGATTTGAATGAAGAATCTGCACAGTGGATTGTGGGAGATCTCGTAGCTCCTTAGCTTCTTATGCTAAAGGAGCTCACGGTTTGTATTTTTCCTGGTTTATGAAATTGATTTAAGTTAATTTTTGCGCCTGCGCATTTGTAAGATTTGTCAAGAAACCGGGACACTCCATTTGATCATGTACACGCAGGATATGAGTGTCCGGTTTCTCAGTGCACATGTAAACACAGTAACACGAATACTGACAGAACCAGGATATGGCTAATAACCGGGTTATTGATGTGCATGTATACACACTCATTGACACGTTTCAGTGAGTTTACCTGCATAAAACTATCCCATAATCAGTGCTGGGGAGTAACAGATTACATGTACCAGAGTTATGTAATCAGAGTACAACTGATGAGTAACTGTATTCAGTTACAGTTACTGTTTCAGTGAGTGGTAATTGGATTACAGTTACTTTGCTGAAATAAGTGGATTACAAGGCGGTATTTTCCTGTTTTCACATTTTGTGCTACATCCCATTTATTTATTTTTTAATTTTGGTAATTCCACTCATTGCTGGAAACTCACACAGAACGCGGCAGTAAGAGCGATGGAAACGTCATGTTAACGTTGGCGGCGTCAGTCGCACAATGGACGAGGTTTAAGAGCCAGTAGAACAGAGCAGCAGCGCACAGGGAAAAACACATTCGTGTCTTGGAAATTCTTCTCCCGACATGAAATATAAAATTGCCTACAACTTAAATGTCAAACTACTGGCGCTGGTGAAAACAACCTGCATAGACTCATGATGTCTGCACTACTGTCCTATACACACACACACACACACAAACACACACACAAGCACACACACACACAAACACACACAACCACACACACAAACACACAAACACACACCTTCGTCATCATCATCAACCTGAGAACGCGTGGACCACATCATTGTCCCGTGCGCCGCGTGTGGACTGTGTTTTCTCGCGTTCGCTGCGTAAACCGCGCTTCCTCCTGTGCGCCTCTAAACCAGAACTAACACCAAGACTAAAACCAGGAATAAACCAGGACTAAACCAAGTCTAAACCAGAACTAAACCAGGTCTAAAATCAGGACTAAACCAGGACTAAAACCAGGTCTAAACAGTATGATACCTAACAGTAGGTTGGACATAATTTAAAGGTTGTATAGAGGATTTTCCAAGGAACGAGAAATCCAGCGACTGTTTGTCCTTTTTCAAATGTTGCGCATGTGTGAAACCACCTCCCTCCCCCACAGCTCCTACGTAGAAACACCTCCTCCCTCCTCCTCCTTACGCCACAAACAGGTTTGTTTACAGCCGGTGAACTGCACATGACTTGTAAACAACTAACTACAGTGTTGGTTAGACAAGACGGAGAAGTGAGGAGCAGGGGGAGCGGGTGTGCAGACTCTTTCTTTGCCTTGAAAATTACGTTTTCAGACATAGGATATCGCTTTCGTGTCCTGAAAAATGTTTGTCTAACTCTTGGAAATAAAGTACTTTTTCATAATCAGCAGAAGTTTCCTGTCCAGGAGTAATTTGTGGACCAGTGGTTCAGTCTTTAGACTCTTCGTCTGCTTCAGTCGCGCCATCGCTGGAATGAATCTTCAAGAATCACCTTAGTTTGGCTTCGCTGCTTTTCCCCTTGTCTTCTTCTTTCATCGACCTCAAAAACAGACTTTCTTTTGCGGCGAACTGCTCCTGGATTCTTGTTCATCTTCATTGCAACCAACTTTGTGTGAACTGCGAGGAAGATATAGGTAAAAAAAAAGCCGCTAAGAACTGTTGTGTTGGTGGAGTAAACAGCGTCTGTGCGTCTTGCGTCTGTGGACTGTGTGACAGTCGTACGTAAACCACGTACCGGCGGCGCAGACAAGTCAGTTACACTAGAAACGTAGGGAGTTTGATTGACAGCCTGTCAGCTCACAGATAACGAGGCAGTGTCGTTATCTATTGGCAAATGTTTAGCAATTTTTATTCTCTTTTTTTTGGTCATCATAATTACAAGGCGACTGCATCTATAATCTATCACTGACAATTTGAAACAAAAAAAAAACCAAAAAAAATCCTCCATACAACCTTTAAGGTAATCTCATATAAAAATAATTTCTCTATCAATAATATTTTTAAAAGTCTGGACTTTTTATTCTCTTTTAGCAGACAAAACATCTTATGTGAACATATCCTAGGTTTTGCTTCTCTACATTTGCTTATTCCTGGAGACTTGGGCTCAACAGACAATTTGAAGAGAACAAACAAGAATTTTCAGGATGTGGTTGGTACATTCATGTCGTTTTAAAAAGCATGACAATATCAAGTAATCTAAAGTATTCAGATTACATTACTCACTTTAAGTAATTTATTGGATTACGTTACAAACTACATTTTGGGGTATGTAATCTGTAATCTGTAGGGGATTACATTTTAAAAGTCACCTTCCCAACACTGCCCATAATACCTTGAATATAACTTTATAGATTTACTCGACACAGCCTCTCACTCAAGGTTTTTGTTCTTTATTTTTACTACTTTTTACATTTTATACACACACCCGGAGACGTCAAATATACACTGCGAAAAAGCTCGGCCAAAATTTGAGATATAAACACTTAAACAACTTAAATCTATCAGAAAATGTCTTACAAGTGCTGAATTGACGTGTCCGTGCAGTGAGATCATTTTACTTGATGAGTTCTCTTAAAATAAACGACGTCTAGACGAGAATGAAGCGTCTCAGAACGAGTAAGTAGAAAATAAATCTGAAAACAAGATGAAGAACCTGATATATACGTTTTAAAATCTTGGCCAGATCAGAGAAATTTGCAGTGTATAAAGCACGATAAATGGAATTATGTTGTAAAGAAAAAAGTTAAATGAGTCTACGAAATATTTTTGGTTGCTACTTGGAGGATTTGAATATAAAATCTATAAAAAAAACATATTTATCTTTTTCTCTTGCTGTATAATTCCATGTATCTTACTTCATACTGTATATTTGATGTCTTCTGTGTGTCTAAAATGTAGAAATGAGTGAAATAAAGAAAAATAAAACCACTGTATGAGCTCTTGTGTCCAAACGTTCGACTGCTCGTGTAAATCACAGGACATAAACGATATAACTTCTGCCACAGACATAGAAAAACAAAATCTTAAATCAATAAAAGACATGAAAACAGTTTGTCAGAACCGTCAGCTACTGTTGTTTTAAAATAAATTAATTACATTTGTTCCTGTTATTTATAATTTGAATGTTCTCTGTGTGTTCTTCAGAGCGAGGAGAAGAACCGTCAGCTTCAGGAGCGACTGGACGATGCCAAACAGAAGCTTCAGCAGACGCTCCAGAGAGCAGAGACTCTGCCCGAGGTGGAGGCACAGCTCGCCCAGAGGGTGGCAGCACTGAGCAAGGTCTGAACTGTAACACTAGGATAAAAATAACACGAGAATAATAATAACACTAGAATGACCCTAGAATAATAATAACACTAGAATACCAGTTTAATAACACTATAATAACACTATAACACTTTAATAACACTTTAATAACACTATAATAACACTAGAATAATGACCCTAGAATAATAATAATGACACTAGAATACCAGTTGAATAACACTATAATTACACTATAACACTTTAATAACACTTAAATAACACTTTAATAACACTATAATTTCACTATAACACTTTAATAACGCTAGAATAACACTAGAATAATAATAACACTAGAATAACACTAAAATAATAATAACACTAGAATAACTCTTTAATAACACTTTAATAACACTAAAATAATAATAACACTAGAATAACATTTTAATAACACTTTAATAACACTAAAATAATAATAACACTAGAATAACACTAGAATAACACTTTAATAACACTTTAATAACACTAAAATAATAATAACACTAGAATAACACTTTATTAACACTAAAATAATAATAACACTAGAATAACACTTTAATAACACTAAAATAATAATAACACTAGAATAACACTTTAATAACACTAAAATAAAATAACACTAGAATAACACTTTAATAACACTATAATAAAACTATAACATTATAATAACACTCTAATATTATAATAACTCTATAACCGTGTAATAACACTGTAATAACACTACTACAGCACTAATGCCCAAATATCGTCACATCAGACCAGAAGTTGGGCATTTTACAGCTCCCCAGCTCCTCATTTATAATTACAACATAAACATATTTTATAGTTTGACCTCATGCCTGGACTAAAGCTGCATTGTTTTAATTTTAGAGTTGGTTTTTAATGACATTTTTTATTCACTTTTTAATTGTTTAATCAAAACATAAACTCTATAAAAAACAGTAACTCTCTTTGTTTTTATAAAGAAATACAATTGATATTACACAGAACTGAGTGAAGCATTTTTTGGCCTCCACAATATTTTCTGTTTCTTACGTAAAACCCAAAAAAGAAAAACTGATTGGCCGTCCCAGCCGTCCAGTCCGTGTGTCGTTCGTTCATTCGTTTTTCAATATAAAACCAAAAATAAGAAAACGAAAAAACAACCGTTTTCTTCGTTATTTGTCTCCAAAACCAAAATGAAAAAACGGATAACGATTCGTTTTTTCAGTTTTCGATTTTGTGTTTAAATGAAGAATGGAAAAAACGGATAACGGCCGTTTCCCGTTATCCGTTCCATTCTTCGGGATTCAACACACACACACACAACACACACGTACACACAGTTGGAGCAGGGGTGTGTGTTGAATCCCTGGACACTTCGATCCAGTCCTGGAATCAAATATCGGAATTTTTGCTCCGTTTGTTGTGATAAAATCTGTTGTAAATATAAATTTTAATTTTACTCAAATCAAGACGAAGTTTGTGAAGGAAAATATTTAAATGTTTACAGGAAGTGGAAAAAACAGACGATGATGATGATGATGATGTTGTTATTTCTCCTCTCTCCTTGTTTCCTCTTCCCTTGTTCCTCACCTCCTCATGTCCTTGTCTCCTTTCGTCCTTTCTCCTCTCTCCTTCTTTCCTTGTCTCCTCTTGTCCTCATGTCCTTGTGTCTTTGTCTCCTTCTGTCCTTCTCTCCACTCTCCTCGTGTCCTTATCTCCTCATGTCCTTGTCACCTCTCTCCTTGTCCCATTCTCTCCTCGTCTCCTTCTCACCTCGTCTCCTCGTGTCCTTGTCTCCTCTCTCCTTCTCACCTCATCTCCTCGTGTCCTTATCTCCTCATGTCCTTGTCACCTCTCTCCTTGTCCTCTTCCCTCCTCGTCTCCTTCTCACCTCGTCTCCTCGTGTCCTTGTCTCCTCTCTCCTCGTCTCCTTCTCACCTCATCTCCTCTATCCTTATCTCCTCATGTCCTTGTCACCTCTCTCCTTGTCCTCTTCCCTCCTCGTCTCCTTCTCACCTCGTCTCCTCGTGTCCTTGTCTCCTCTCTCCTCGTCTCCTTCTCACCTCATCTCCTCGTCTCCTCGTGTCCTTGTCTCCTCGTGTCCTTGTCTCCTCTCTCCTTGTCTCCTCGTGTCTCCTTGTCTCCTCGTGTCCTTGTCTCCTCGTGTCCTTGTCTCCTCATCTCCTTGTCTCCTCGTGTCCTTGTCTCCTCGTGTCCTTGTCTCCTCGTGTCCTTGTCTCCTCTGTCTCCTTGTCTCCTCATGTCCTTGTCCTTTTCTCTCCTCTCTCCTTCTCTCCTTGTCTCCTTCTCACACTGTCTCCTCGTGTCCTTGTCTCCTCGTGTCCTTGTCCTTTTCTCTCCTCTCTCCTTCTCTCCTCGTCTCCTTCTCACACCGTCTCCTCGTCTGCCTGTCTCCTCTCTCCTGTTCTCCTCTCTCCTGTTCTCCTTGTCTCCTCGTGCCCTTGTCTCCTCGTGCCCTTGTCTCCTCGTCTCCTTGTCTCCTCGTGCCCTTGTCTCCTCGTCTCCTTGTCTCCTCGTGTCCTTGTCTCCTCGTGTCCTAGGCGGAGGAGAGACACGGTAACTTTGAGGAGCGTCTGCGTCAGATGGAGGCTCAGCTGGAGGAGAAGAACCAGGAGCTGCAGAGGGTAAGACTCATGTCTCACCTCACTCTCAGTCCTCTCTCCTCCTCTCTTCTTTCTCTCTCTCTCCTCCTCTCCTCTGTCTCTTTCTCTCTTTGTCCCTCACTCTGTCTTCTCTTTCTCCTCTTCTCTCTTCTTTTCTTCTCTCTGTCTCTCTCTCTGGCCTGTCTCTCCTTCTCTCCTCCCCCTCCACAATCTCTCCGTCTTCTCTTTCTCCTCCTCTCTCTCTCTATGCTTTTCTCTCTCTTTCCTCTCTCTCTCCTCCTCTTCTCTTTCTCTCTTTGTCATCTTGTCTCTCCTCCTCTCCTCCCCCTCCTCAGTCTCTCCTCTGTCCATCTTCTCTTTCTCCTCCTCTCTCTCTCTCTCTCTCTATGCTCTTCTCTCTCACTCTCCTCCTCCTCCTCTCCTCCTCTTCTCTCTCTCTCTCTCTGTCATCTCTCTCTTCTCCCCTCCTCTCCTCTGTCTCTTTCTCTATTTCCTCTCTCGCCTTCTGTCTTTTTCTCTCGTTCTCTCTCTATTTCTCCTCCTCTCTCTCTCTCTCTCTCTCTCTCTGTCTTCTCTTTCTCCTCCTCTCTCCTCCTCCTCTGTCTTTTCTCTCTCTCTTTCTCTCCTCTTCTCTCTCTCTCTGTCATTTTGTCTCTCCTCCTCTCCTCCCCCTCCTCAGTCACTCCTCTCTCTGTCTTCACTCTCTCCTCTCTCTCTCTCTCTCTTTCTCTTTTCTCTCGCTCTCTCTGTCCTCTCTCTCCTCCCCTCTCTCTCCTCCTCTTCTGTCTCTCTCTCTCTGTCCCCTCTCTCCGTCTTCTCTTTCTCCTCCTCTCTCTTTCTCCTCCTCTCTTCTGTCTCTCTCTCTCTCTCCGTCCTCCCTCCTCCTCCTCTTTCTTCTCTCTCTCTCTGTCTCCTCTCTCCGTCTTCTCTTTCTCCTCCACTCTCCTCCTCTCTCTATCCTCTTCTCTTTTGCTCTCTATGCCCCCTCTCTCCTCCTCCTCCTCTTCTGTCTCTGTTTCTCTCTCTCTGTCCCCTCTCTCCCTCTTCTCTTTCTCCGTCTCTCTCCTCCTCTTCTGTCTTCTCTCTATCTCTCCTCTTCTCTCTGTCTCTCTATGCTCTTCTCTCTCTCCTCCTCAGTCTCTCCTCTCTCCGTCTTCTCTCTCTGTCCTCTTCTTCCCTCCTCTCCTCTCCTTGTCTCTCTCTCCTCCTCCTCACCTCCTCGTCTTCTCTCTCTCTCGCTCTCTGTCCCCTCTCTCCTCTCTCTCTCTTTCTCTCTTCTCCTCTCCTCTCTCCTCCTCTTTCTCTCTCTCTCCGTCCCCTCTCTCCATCTTCTCTTTCACCTCCTCTCTTTTCTTCTCTTCTCTCTGTCTCTCTCTCTGTCCTGTCTCTCCTTCTCTCTTCCCCTCCACAATCTCTCCTCTCTCCGTCTTCTCTTTCTCCTCCTCTCTCTCTCTCTCTCTCTCTGTCTATCTTTCTTTCTCTTTTTGTCCTCTTCTCTCTCGCTCTCTCTCTATTTTCTCTCTCGCCTTCTGTACTTTCTCTCGGTTTCTCTCTCTCCTCCTCCTCTCTTCTCTCTCTCCGTCTTCTCTTTCTCCTCCTCAGTCTCTCCTCTCTCCATCTTCTCTCTCTGTCCTCTTCTTCCCTCCTCTCCTCGTCTTTCCCTCCTCCTCCTCCCCCTCCTCACTCATCCCTTCTTCTCGCAGGCTCGGCAGAGGGAGAGAATGAACGACGAGCATAACAAACGTCTGAGCGACACGGTGGACAAGCTCCTGTCCGAGTCCAACGAGCGTCTGCAGCTGCACCTCAAGGAGAGGATGGCCGCCCTGGAGGAGAAGGTCAGAACTGCACCTCTGCCCGAACGCGGGCGCGACTCGGCTCCACCCGCTCTGGCTCCAGTCCACTTTCTATAGATAAACCCCCCCCCCCCTCTCTGTAACTGCTGATGTCGCCTCGTCATTTTGGTTTGAAAACGTTTGTATGAACTCTGCATGATCTGTGGAACATTCGTTCTTTGGATTTCAATTAAGAACGAAAAACTATAAAAAGAGAAAACAGTTTGTTATTTAATTTTTTTGATCTCTAACTGTTTTTACATTTTATTATTCTTAATATCGTTCTTAATTTAAATTGAAAATACTCTACTTGATCCTGGAGTTTTTATTTCACGATTTTGTCCCTAAATCAGGACGAGAACTTTAAAAACAAACCGATCAGGCGGTCGCTTCTTCTCATGTTAGACCAGTTTGATTGACAGCGTTGTTAAGCTCTTGCCCCCTGTTAAAGTGGCAGTGTGGGCGTGTACCTTTAACAGCCTCGCTCCTGATTGGCTCTTTGGTTGTGCGTTGATGCTCGTGGTCGGATTTTCAAATATGGAACCGGGCTCCACATTCGCCGCTGTAACTGTAGTGTGGAGGAGTTTCATTTGGAGACGAACGCGGCGAGAACGTCACACACACACACACACACACACACACACACACACACACACACACACACACACACACACACACAGAGAAACACACACTTTATATTCACCTGTTGTTGTGTTTCCTTCAGAACGCTCTGTCTGAGGAACTGTCCAACATGAAGAAGCTCCAGGACGACCTCTTGGCCAATAAGGTAACTCCTCCTCCTCTGCTCCTCCTCCTCTGCTCTTCCTCCTCTGCTCCTCCTCCTCCTCTGCTCTTCTCCCTCTTTTGCGTTAAAGAAAAAATCTAATCTACTGAAATTTCATCCAGTTTCTCTTCAAATCAAGTTCAGCATCTTTAGGTCATACCTCCTGAGGCCATACCTCCTTAGATCGTACCTCCTTAGATCATACCTCCTTAGATCATACCTCCTTAGATCAGATCCTCCTTAGATCATACCTCCTTAGATCCCTCCTTAGATCGTACCTCCTTAGATCATACCTCCTTAGATCGATACCTCCTTAGATGTATCACCTCCTTAGATTAGATCGTCCTCCTTAGATACCTCCTTAGATGATACCTCCTTAGATGGCACCTCCTTAGATCGTACCTCCTTAGATAACACCTCCTTAGGTCATACCTC
>NW_026571115.1:37130159-37152659 GCF_026225935.1 Boleophthalmus pectinirostris | reverse complement strand
ACCTCCAGAGGTAAACAGACACACTAGTGTGTATGTGAGTGGTGTTGGTTGTGTGTGCAGTGTTCGTTCACACTAATCCGACTGAAAACGGCTCCAGAGACGGAACGATCTGGTGCCTCCAGCTCCACGAGTTCATGTTGGTCCAGATGTGACGGGGACTCCTGAAAACTCTGATACTCTGATGTAGATCTGTCACCGCCAACTCACTCACCCACAAAACACTAAGAGACACAATATCTGTCCATTCATATAAACGTGTGTCTGTGTGTACGACCTGCACACGTATAATCTCTGAAAAGTTTCACATGAACCAACAACACGACAGAAACACAGAACAGACTCAGCATCAGCAGAACAACCGTCTGTCACAGAGAGAACACCCCTCTGTCACAGAGAGAACACTCATATTCCACTGAGTCTCTGTGTCCTTTAGTCCGACAGAAACTGAACCACATCAGACACAAGGAAAGAACTGTTTTTTGGGGGTTTTTTTTAGCACTTAATTTATGCAAATGAGTCATGTGGTTTTAAGTTTAGTTTCTGTAAAACGTAGACAAATGTGCTCAAATCTGTGTGGACAGAGAAGACTTGTGGACACAGAATCGAGTCAGTCGTCACTCTGAGCCGCCTGCTCGTCTTAAAATCCAGTGTTGCGCTAAGTAACAACTGAATCTCATCGTCGGTCCACGAAAAGACTGTTTTTACACTCACCATCTCCCTCGGCTCAAAATCAGCTGCTGCAACTTCAGCTTCAATTTCCTTGTTTTTACCGTTCACGTGACGTCGTGACACCTGCTGGTCACGTGATGAGTGTTTCAGGAGGTTTTGCGTTTCTGTGTGGACAGGGAACTCTTTGATTATGTACTCAGAAATGACTTTTGTGGACGCAGATCATTTTTGATACGATGATACAATGATACGCTGATTTGTTTTAGTGTAAAATGGGTCTCAGCATCAGTTCCAGTTAGAATTATTCAGGTCTTTCTGAATCCCGACAGGATGGTTTCGGTGTCACTGAAGTCCAGGCTTTGTCCATCCATCCAGTGACTTCAGGAAAGTTTCATGGTGCATCCTCTGTCACGTGGAAACAGAGGGAGGACCCAAAACGCAGGACTGCTTCAAAAAATATTTAATGACAAAACCAAAAAATCCAAAACTCGAGACTAAATTGCCATGACAAGAGGCACAGAGACACTCGGACAGAGACAATGGACCAACAAAGGGCAGAGGAGAACACAGCGTATAAATGCACACACATAGACACAGGTGAAACACATTAGGGCGGAGCAAACAATCAAGACAGGAAGTAACAATCAAAAATACAAGGTGACAGGACAAATGTCAAAATAAAACACAAACTACAACCACTACAAAACATGAACCATGACATCCTCCCGGTGTCTCCAAACTTTCTTTCTGCTGCTCGATTTCCGTTTTCAGCTGGAGATTTCACGACTTGCAGTTTGCAATCTGCAGAATCTTTTGTTTTCGGGGGCATTTGTGTTCAGTCTTCACAGGAAACATACAAACCATGAAAAAAAGTGACACTTATAGTCTGAAAATATGGTAAGTAAACGGTTCATATTCGTCGTGTAGAAGGAGAGAGTTTCTTCACGTGAATAAAATGCCGTGCACATTTTACAACGATCACAGAAACATCAGATCTCAGTTTGTGCTTCAGGACGTGCAGATGTTTGTTCAGAACGTTCTTCATATTTTTTGACATTACATTTAAAGCTTCACTGTGTCACTTTCTCCTGTCCTCAGTCTCTCGGTGGACGGCAGCTGCACCAACAGCACCAACAGCAGCCAGGACTCACTGCACAAGAAGAAGAAGAGCATCAAGTCGTCCATCGGGCGCCTGTTTGGAAAGAAAGAGAAAGGACGGATGGGACAACCAGGCAGGGACGGGCCCGCCTCCCTGGGTAAAACTATTATACACACAAATGTACTACATACAAATATACTACATACAAATATACTACATACAAATATACTACATACAAATATACTACACACAAATATACTACACACAAATATACTACACACAAATATACTACACACAAATATACTACATACAAATATACTACACACACATACTACACACAAATATACTACACACACATACTACACACAAATATACTACATACAAATATACTACATACAAATATACTACACACACATACTACACACAAATATACTACATACAAATATACTACATACAAATATACTACATACAAATATACTACACACAAATATACTACACACAAATATACTACATACAAATATACTACATACAAATATACTACACACATATACTACACACAAATATACTACACACAAATATACTACATACAAATATACTACATACAAATATACTACACACACAATATACTACACACAAATATACTACATACACATATACTACATACAAATATACTACATACAAATATACTGCACACAAATATACTACACACAAATATACTACACACACATACTACATACAAATATACTACATACAAATATACTACATACAACTATACTACACACAAATATACTACATACAAATATACTACATACAAATATACTACATACACATACACATATACTACACATACACATATATACTACACACACAAACACACACAATATACTACATACAAATATACTACATACAAATGTACTACATACAAATATACTACATACACATAATACTACACACACATACTACACACAAATACTACTACATACAAATATACTACATACAAATGTACTACAAATACAACATATACTACACACAAATATACTACACACAAATATACTACACACAAATACTACAATATACTACATACAATATACTACACACAATACTACAACAAACATATACTACACATACAAATATGTACTACATACAAATGTACTACATACAAATATACTACACACAAATATACTACACACAAATATACTACATACAAACAAATATACTAGTACTACATACAAAATATACTACATATACACACTATACTACATACAACAAACATATACTACACACAAATATACTACACACACACATATACTACATACAAATATACTACACACAAATATACTACACACAAATATACTACATACAAATATACACAATATACTACATACAAATATACTACATACATACAAATATACTACACACAAATATACTACACACAAATATACTACACACAAATATACTATACTAACATATACTACATACACACAAATATACTACACATACACACACACAATATACTACACACAAATATACTACATCAAATATACTACATACAAATATACTACATACAAATATTACTACACACAAATATACTACACACAATACTACATACAAATATATACTACATACAAATATACTACACACACAAATATACTACACACAAATATACTACATACACTACACATATACTACATACAAATATACTACATACAAATATACTACATACTACAATATACTACATACAAATATACTACATACAATATATACATACATAACTATACTACATACAAATATACTACATACAAAATTATACTACACACACACATATACTACATACAAATATACTACACACAAATATACTACACACTACAAATATACTACATACTAACAAATATACTACATACAAATATACTACACACAAATATACTACACACAAATATACTACATACACACACAAATATACTACACACAAATATACTACACACACAATATACACACAAATACACACACTATACACACAAATATACTACACACACAAATATACACACACTACATATACTACATACAAATATACTACACACAATATTACTACATACAAATATACTACACACAAATATACTACACACAAATATACTACACACAATACAAATATACTACATACAAAATATACTACACACAAATATACTACACACAATATACACAAAATATATACTACATACAAATATACTACACACAAATATACACACTAAATATACTACACATACACAACAAATATACTACATACAAATATTACTACATACTACACACAAATACTACATACAAATATACTACATATACACAACAAATATATACTACATACAAATATACTACACACAAATATACTACACACAAATATACTACACACAAATATACTACACACACATACTACACACCAACATATACTACACACAAATATACTACATACAAATATACTACATACAAATATACTACACACAAATATACTACACACAAATATACTACACACAAATATACACAATATACTACATACTACACAACAAATATACTACATACTACACACAAATATACTACACAAATATACACATATACTACACACAATATACTACATACACACACACTACACACAAATATACTACATACAAATATACTACATACAAATATACTACATACAAATATACTACATACAAATATACTACATACAAATATACTACACACACAAATATACTACACACACATATACTACACACAAATATACTACACACAAATATACTACACACAAATATACTACATACAAATATACTACACACACATACTACACACAAATATACTACACACAAATATACTACACACAAATATACTACACATATACTACATACAAATATACTACATACACATACTACTACACACAATATACTACATACCAAATATTACTACATACAAAATACTACACACAAATACTACACACACAAATATACTACACACACACATACTACACACAAATATACTACACACACTACTACACACAATATACTACACACAAATATACTACATACTACATAACTAACACAAATTATACACACACACATTATACTACACACAAATATACTACATACATACTACACAAATATTCTACACACAAATATACTACACACAAATATTACTACACACACACACACACACACACACACACACACACACACACACACACTACACACAAATATACTACACACACATACTACACACAAATATACTACTACACACACAAATATACACAATATACTACACACACATATACTACACACACACATATACTACACACACACATATACTACACACACACAATACTACACACAAAATATACTACACACAAATATACTACATACACACTATACTTACACACAAATATACTACACAACACATACTATACTACACACAAATATACTACACACACACACTACACACAAATATTACTACATACAAATATACTACACACAATATATACTACACACTACAACTACACACACAAATATATACTACATACAACAATATACTACATACACACACATATACTACACACAAATACTACACACAAATATACTACACATACTACACAAATATACTACACACAAATATACTACACACAAATATACACAATATACTACACATACTACAACAAATATACTACACACAAATATACTACACAAATATACTACATACAACACACATATACTAACACACATACTATACTACACACAAATATACTACACACAAATATACAACATATACTACACACAATATACTACATACAAATATACTACATACAAATATACTACACATATACTACACACAAATATACTACATACAAATACTAATATACTACACAAATATACTACATACAAATATACTACACACACAACAAATATACTACACACAATATACTACACCACAATATACTACAACACAAATATACTACACACACATATACTACACACAAATATACTACACACAATATACTACTACACACAAATATTACTACACACAAACACAATATACTACACACACATACTACACACACATTACTACTTACACAAATATACTACACACAATATACTACATACAAATATACAAATATACTACACAAAATACACTACATACACATACTACACACAAATATACTACATAATACACAAAAATATATAAACACACAAATAACACAAATATACTACATACAAAATACTACACAAATATACTACAAATATACTACACACAAATATACTTACACACAAATATACTACACACAATACTACACACAATATACTACATACACAACAAATATACTACAACACAAATATACTACACACAAATATACTACATACACAATATACTACACATACAAAATATACTACATACAAATATACTACACACAAATATACTACATACAAAATATACTACACACAAATATTACTACACTATATACTACACACAAATATACTACACACAAATATACTACACAAATATACTACACACTACTACACCTACAATATACTACACACAAATACTACTACAAATACACAAATATACTACATACATACTACACACAAATATACTACACACAATATACTACACACAAATATACTACACACAAATACACACAAATATATACAAATACTACACAATATACTACACACAAATATACTACACACAAATTACACAACTACACTACACACACACAATATTACTACATACAACAATATACTACACACAAATAACTACACACAAATATACTACACACATATACTACACATACTACATATACTACACACATACTACACACAATATACTACACACACATACTACACACAAATATACTACATACAAATATACTACACACAAATATACTACACAATACAAATACACAAATACTACACACAATATACTACATACACACTACACAAATATACTACACACACATACTACACACAAATACTACACTACACAATATACTACACACACATACTACACACAAATATACTACACACACAATATACTACACACACATATACTACACACAACACACATACTACACACAAATATACTACACACAAATACACACAAATATACTACATACAAATATACTACACACAATACTACACACAATATACTACATACAAAAATAACTACAACACACAATATACTACACACACAATATACTACACAAATATACACACACAAATATACTACACATACTAACTATACTACACACAAATATACATACAACACTACACACACAAAATATACTACACACATATACTACATACAAATATACTACACACACATAATACTAAAATACCTACTACAGACAAATATTACTACACACAAATATACTACACACAAATATTACTACACGCAAAATAACTACATACAAATTATACTCAATCTTGCATCAAACAGGTACTACTACACTCACATATTAATAGATGATTTATTTTTTACTACGTAGACATAAAGCGAGGTCTTGTGCTAGAGCACCAAACCCTATTATCACTACTCTTTACGACTATTCGTTATGCTTCAACCACACATAGCTAATAGTAAGCTATGATGATATACGTACCGGTACAAGTGTGCACAACACAAGACATTCCATCATGCTACATCACACACATTTTCCGCGTAGTCTACTCCAGAATGGTATACTACACACAAATGATCACTAACGACACGTTCGTAACACACACCATAGTAAACTTACATTACAAAACGGCCATACTGACTATTCACAACAAGTACTACATGCGCCACAAGTATGCTGAACATTTTTTACAGAAGATTACTTCACGAGCACAATCACTCTACCAGTTATTAATCCACCACATTTGACTATAACTACACACAAATATTATTCGTGCACTACACTATACTACACACTAAATCTGTCCTCCTAACACCATACAAACATTATACCCTGACTGATTCAATAATTCTAGCAGACAACACAAAGTGCCATATTTACTGAGACATACACAGAGTAAGCTGTTGATACTTTATCTACACACTACTACACTACTACCCACCTATCACAACTACTACACACTAGCACTCTCGCTACTTCATAAGGTATATTCTACGTACACATTAAGCAGTCCATACTTACTTTGCGCAAAACGCTGTCGATCAATATCCTGATCTACACACGCAAAATCATTAGCTCAAGAACGTGCGACATCATCATCGAGAGGAAAGAAAGATTTATGAATATACTCTTATCAACTTTAACTCATAAGATTATAAGACTAACACAGCACAAAAATTCTGATATAACATTACAACACAAAAAGATATACTGACATCATCGATAACTACACACTATCTAAATGTTCAGGTATCTCATAACTAACCAAGATATACGACTTCACTCATTGATACTCAACAACAAACAATAGATACTGTACACACAAGGCTCACAGCAACAGGCACGTAGATAAGCAAGGAACGAAGATTTTTTTCACCTACACAACACCTAACTTACCACAAAGTGAATTGGAGCTACTCAGCTATATACGACTGAGTACAATACTGATTAGGCTATCACACAACCCTAATACTACAATTACAAAGTCACTTACGCCCCAGAACTCATAACGAGAAAATAAGCACGCAGTCTACTAGCTACAGCACGAGTTAGAATTATGTTCACTATTCACACAAATATTATACATACACTATAACAAGTTATACTTATGACCCAATACCAGATCTGCATTACACACATAACCCAATGAATACTACAGCTACTAATACTAAATATACTCTCGCATCTCTCTGGAATCTGATAATATATTTACTACATCCACTTACTTAATTTTAATGTATCTAAATACGCACTATTTATCTATACACCAAACCATAATTCCTTTCCTTTTTACTTTTACTCATATATTTATTTTATTTTTATTCTTTACCACAGCTAGAAATATTACAGAGTAAGTAATAGGTCTATATAGCTGCATTTGCACTAATTTAATGGACTACGATGGAAGCGGAAATACAGTAAAATGTCAGCGGGCTCTCAAATATGTACTACAATACAGCAGTAAGAGGTGAATCTACTACCACAAATATTTACTACACACCAAAATCATAAAATATACTACACACAAATATACTACAACCACACAATATACCTCATGAATTCACAACTCTGTAAGTATTCTACACACAAAAGTTAAAAAAGTAAAATAAACACTAAACCCCATTTTATCACCTAAAAAAAACAACACCATTTATACTAGGCGCTTTACACCCAAAAAGCTCATAAAGTTAGATTTTTTCTGATGTTCTATCTCTAAAGATTATACTACATACAAATATACTACACACAAATTATATTATGCAATATTACTATTTTGATCATTTAAGCCATCTTAGAATGTAGTTATACCTTCATACAATAAACCTTAACACAATCTGTGAGACTTGGGGTTTATTCCATTCCATCTTCACACATTTTGATTATCTATTACCTCTTTATCATACGATACATTATAATACACCATAAATGTTTAACATTCTGCTCCAAAAGCTTAAACTCGACATATCTGTACACTACACAAACTTGTGATGGTCATTATTTACTACCATACAAATATTTGCTAGACCATGATATATGTGTATTTTCATTAAAAGATATATCACTCAGGCTGTTACCTCATTTAACCTATATTACTTATACGTAAACGATTTGGCAATTCTAATGGCTCATCGAAAACACTCAATCCAAATTCATTTAGTAAAGCTGTGATCGTGAGTTCTCAAAACATCCTGAAATAACTACCCATAGCATAACAAATAATTATCATTAATCGATACAATATAACAGGTATATATAGATCTAGAAGTGTCTTCTCTAGCTATTTATGAATTAGACGAAGAAACACATACAGCCAAAAATATTTAACTCACATACGGTTCTTGCGATGAATATGAAACAACTAAACAAACAACATCCAAAAATGTTTTTATGATACTACTCAATTCACAAATAATCAGATAATACTACACACATAAATATGCACGTTACCAACCATCATTCGGTGTATCTATATACAAATTACAAACAGAGATACTCACTAGTTAGCAATACTAAAATTAATCTTCATATTGAGATGATACAAAATTGCAGTAGTGACTAAGAGACCATGGTGGATTACGACTAACTCTAACGTGAACACTACATGCTATACTTCATCCTCAGCTAGGACAATCAGGTCCAGAGGTAATAACATGGAACAACACATATTTGAACTCCACTGACTCCAATGGGTCTTCAATTTGTGTGCGTTAAGCACGGGACCTACTACGTCATACCATACAAACTGAACTACTTTGATACAGTCCACAATGTATATGCTGCATGACCATCCCAAACAGAGATTACCTACTTCCCCGTGAATAATGTGTGAGTCACTAAACACCCCACCAAACAAGACTGCAGGTAGTACATGAACATAACCTGCAGCTACATCACATCCATATTACTACATCACAAATAAATATACTTATGCTAATTTAGTCTCGATCTAATATCAATGGTACTACACACGCAGATAAGAGTACCTTTTAATGACTACCACATCATTACTCAGCTTACATTTTATTTTTTTAATAAAATATCTCTTGGAGTAGTTTTTCAGAACAATAGCTTTTAATATGCTATCATTTGACAAATATATCATAATCAACTTAGGACAGACTACATCACAAAATATACTATACATACAATATACTACAACACAAATATTACTACATACACTGGTAACGTTACTGCTTTGGGTGACCATAAAGAATTTGTTACCTCTACTACTTACTGTAGACACGTCATAGCTAAGAATATATACACAAGCATTAATATATGTACACACTATGAACAATGCTCATCCTCTACCGATTATCAGGTTTAGTAATTTATCTAATTATACTACTACAGCTAGCCATAGGTCCTGAAATTCCAGATTGCTGACTTTAAGATGCATATGACTCATAATTTTCCAAAACATTACATGAAATTATTCAGTGATAATTTCGCTACATATAAATGTATATTCTTCTATTCTCTAACATTGAAGTAGTAAGATTATCTTTACACCTACAAATAACTTTTTTACTCTTTGATTGTAGTATATGATCATAACATCCAAACACTGTGAATAAGTGATCAGATAGCTATCAAAAAATAATAATATTACATACACACAACTTAGTATTACTACATTTTACAATTTGTATAACTTTATCTCTCAGTTAGCTTGTATTTTTTTCAGAATCAAAACATTATTTGACGTTACACACAAGCTTTACTCTTCTCATGTCTGATGTTTGATATTAAGTACACTATTGGCCCAGAGTACTTACACACAAAACATTAGTGGAATGTCTACAATCAAAAGTATAAATAGATTCTACATGTTACAAGTACTTATCATACATCATATTAAGATACTGCATTTTTAATGAGTACGTACATGCAAATATACTACACACAAATTACTTAAGTTTTGACATATTCTTCAACAAGTATGTACTAGCATACACATTTTCTTTTTTTTTATTACACTTATCTCTCATTTACAATTCATACATCTATGTAGAAACATACATTATCACATAAATTACTATTTATTCTCACCAATTTACATACTTTATTGGTATGATACAGGAATTGAAATCTGTGTACAAAAGCATAACAAATTTTTATATGGATACTTTGAAACAACAAAAGCTGTGATAGAGTTGGTTACCTTTAATGTATATAATAGTTACCACTTACAAGATTTTTGATGACATAACACCACAATATACTACACACTAAATATAACATAAAACACACTATAACAAATAAAAAGTCAAGCTAGTAAGAAATACAAAAATCAGATCTTAGATTTACCATTGCAAACTTCTGTATCAAACTAATACAAATTCAACACAATATATTCTATACTCAATACAAAATCTATACACATTTTACAAAACAACCTTATTAATATACATAAACAAACTAGGTACATTTAATTCTTTCTACTTACAGGCACAAAAATTATTTCATGAGCATATCATACTTTTCTAACCTTAGATGATTACTATTATACTCGACCACACACATTATTACTCAGCACATAATCCTTGTTAACTTACACACAGTAACTTTAACCTAAAATCATTAGACTCACATCTCTTACCACCACTATGACTCCCACACACATATCTATCTACACACACATATAGTTACTTCAACATTATCAAACCCAAACACACAACTAGATATTAGAATCATTTGACAAAATATTACTTTCCATCAAGAAACTCTAGTGGTACTATATTATACAATACATAAATCCCACGCTTTCTTTTCTTTATTTCTATTACCCAACATTACTTTTGATACGACTACTACACACAAGCCAGAATTTTTCTGAGGATATACTACATGACTCAAAACTCTCGAGATACTTTCATCATATATTTTTTATCAATAACCCATCACTACTAAACACAGACAGTATGAATCCTTACAGCCACCAAATATACTAATACAAATCTATACTACATCGACATAACTCATATAGCTATGATGCGTACAAAACCTCACTACTAGTACCACACAGTAATCTATGACTGTCCTTATAAGCTACCCACTACTTGAACTACAGTGCATAATAATAGATACACCAACCACAACAACTATACAAATTATATAAAATCTAGCTAAACTTGTAGAAGTCAGACAGAGGTGACATACATCCACTACAATCCTGCTCTCTAATAATTTCCTATGAGAACACAATAATTCATATCTCAACACTAACAATGCAGCGAATATATAACGTAACATCACAGTGATATATATCATATCATGACATTAACTTAAAATTTAACTACTTGCATTTTCACCATTTAGTAAGACTTGACATAACAAACTATAAATACTACTCACAATATACATGATTTCATACAAATATCTACATAATTTAGCCAGCGATACTACAGAGTAAAATATACTACATACAAATATACGCCACTAGTGCCTACCACTCAATATACTATTATCATCCCATAATCCCATACAACACCACAATAGGTCAGGATCAGAATACACTAGACGGTTTGCAGGAACCCTGGAAGATGTAGACCGAGCACCAGCCAATCAGTGAAGAGCTCAAACAACCCAAGTTAAGATAGCAGACTGCATACACTATCCTCCTTCGGACTTCCTTTGTTCAAATACAAACTTCGCATTTTTATTTGCACACCTAATTAAATTCTCATGATTATCTACAATCATTCCGCAGAAACAACAAATGATATTCTTAGACTCTAGACACTACAGATATATCTACTCATCAAACATACACTGCATTTGTTATTGTTAGTTAGCTGCTAGTCGGCACATTACAATATTTGGACAGTCGTTCCCTCCGACACACACACACACACCACGCCATTACACACATACATGACAAACCAAATTATACTACACAAGCAAAAGCAATATTAGCTTATAAATAAACACAAAAGTTACCCGTATACTACATACAATACTACTATACTCGACACATACCAGTGTTATACTACACACACATACTTACACACAAATATAGCTCGACACACGAACTCCTACTACATGCAGCACAGTACAAGGTATACTACGCAGTCTCACTACTCCACTCACATAGTAATTGAATACATACACTACACACAGCCACACTCGATAGCAACACGACCTCACAGTTACCCAACATTACTACACACAAATATACTTACACACAAAAATCCACATTACATACTAAATACATAATTAATCCTAACCACATACTAATTGTTGTCTTTTACATTTCTTAGACAAAATATTATGTGATTAATCTCAAATATCTATACATACAGTTATACTTAATACATACATGTGAGCTATATCCCCATCAGTGGTAACGGATAGGGTCTCATGTTACTTACATACACAACTATACTACACCACGCAAATATACTACACACAAATCATACTACACACCAAGTCCTATGTACTCAGTACTCAGCAATAGGTCTATGGTTACTTTTATATCTACTAGTTCATGCAACACATTAACAAGCAAACGATCCAAAAATCATACTCTTAAGCTTATTGCAGGAAAGGGTTCATGTTCGTGTGCCGTGAATGGTTTGACATTTTTAGTATCTATATCGATATTTTAAATGATCGAGACAGGTTTTTAGGTAACATCGTTCTATATCGTGGTCATTCTGATCACAAACTTAATTGAGTTTAAGTACTCGAACTTATCTATTGATTATTTTCACACTTTGACAAATATATATATAATGTCTTTATTAGTACATATGAAATGGTATTTCTTCGGCTCTGACCATATTCAAATGGCCATCTCCCCTTCTACTTGGGGTTACGCTCACCATAGTTATATCCTGGACTATAGCCTCCAAAAGCAGTGTTGAGCATCTGGGACCATGGTGTAATGCATAAGTTAATTTCTGTAAATATACTTTAGAATACGAATTTATCGTGCAATATTTGATAGCTCATGACATTTACATTAATTTCTGTAGACTTAACTGAGTGTTCCCGCGTCACCAGTGTTTAGACAATGGCAAATTTAAAAAGTTATGTCACACAACTTGATCTGGTTGAACATATGCTGTTAAATAGCATCTACACTAGTCAAGGTAGCACTCAAATTTGATATTAATGCATCCCTACTCCAGAGACATTGTATATGATGCCTATAGGGAAATTAATATAGCTTAAACATTGACAAATAGACCCTGTAATGGCAACTGCGGGCCAGCCTGTATTCACTTTGTATTTTGTGGAATATATTGTCATATAATTGAAATCTATGGATCTAAATAACTCTGCATCCTGATCAGTCCTAATGATTTATACGCGACCTGATTTTGATACATAGCACAGCTATATCTCTCGACTTCCTCCATAATTTATTCCCGTCATTAGGGTCGCTTCGGTGAGCTAATTTCCCCACGTCTTTTGATGTTGATCTTTCTTCATGGCCTCTCATATAAAATTATCTCCTTTCGATTTTCATCCAAATGACTTCTGCAGCGCTGTCCTCTGGCAAGTCGCGAGCGTTTTCGTCGTGTGTGCGCTGTCAGTTATACTGTGGTGGCTCGTGCTCGTTGTGGTGTGTCAGAGACAGGAAGCGAGTGTCCAGATGACCTCTGAGTAAAACCGGGACTCTGGGAACCTGCCGGAGTGCGCGCAGGATGACGGCGATCGGCATGCACCATAGGGGGAGCCGTTAGTGAGTCTCAAGTGCATTTCGCCTCGATGTAAATTCTGAGATTGCAGTCTTTCTCTGCTTTCTTCCGAGGGGCAGTCAGGGGAAAAACTACACTATAGGTTCTGTGGATTCACACGCTTTTAACACAATGTATGAAGTTATACAATTCACAAGCTCGCTTTTACTTATATTTTTTTTTTTTTTTACGATTAATCACCTTTTCATATACTCGCACTATACGGGTAACACTACAACAGCTAGACGGCGATATTCATGTAGGCAGTAGATCTGGTTAGATGTGTAGTGTGTCCGCAAGGCATTCATAAAGCCATGCTATTGGGTGTGAGCATGTACGGTAACTCTGGCCTAGCATAATTCAACTTTAGGTTTCTCTTGTAGTGCATGATCGTATATGCTACCGTATCTTCTAGCAAGTCATAACTGATAGTACTCTATGATATACTCACTCTGTGCTTGCTGCTGTTTGATGATAGAGGAAATATCCTACGCGGAGTGTGTTTTCCTGCTCTATGTTTCATTTGCTCTTTCTCATACTGGTGTTTCGCGACTAGGTCAGAATCATGAAGTATACGGCATTGTCAAGCAACCCTTGGCAATTGTGTGCTTGGCGGTTTCGTTGTCCACCAACCATGGGTCAGCGAAGAGCTCCATACATCTGTCTGTTTTCTGTCTCTGGTGAACGAATTTGCTCCGTTATGAATCGAGGATTTAAAGCGGGTACACAAAGAATGTTTGGTTGATATTTTATCTGTGGAAAGACCGTTATTGCCCTTCTTTTCTTTACGGGATTTTGGGAAAAGCTTGGTGTTAATAGTGCACAAGCATATTGATCTTTTCTAAATGACATTAGGCTGTACTTTGCACTTAAGCGATAAGCAGAATTTCTAAATGCTGTTGAGGGCACGACTGTTCTAATGAAGTGACGACCATGCTTCTGACATCAGGATCCTAGCGAGAAGTACGCCAGTTCTATTCCAACTTGGTGATCTGTGATGTTTTTATTAGTTGTTTGAAAATAAGACTATCTCCATTTCTTATTTTAACGCAGTTTACAAAGGTGGCCAACTCTTTCAGTAGTATATCATAACATCTTTCGTCTACTGGAGGGTCTTCTCTAAACTATGTACATTCAGATCCCTTGCTTGAAATTGTAACTAGTATGTACTCTTCTGAGTAATCTATTATGAGACACTTATTACTCAGTACTAGGGTATGGCCTATCTAAGCTGAGAGAGATTGATAGATTACTATTATTGATCGCGTTTGAGGGAAATTACTCAGTAATTTATTGGAATAGACTTTATCCATAACACCATATTCTGACCTTTTCTCCTTGATAGTGTGTGACCTCTGTATTGCGTCCATTGAGTTGCCTGATCAGTGTGAGTTGTCTCTTGGTTACTTCATTCCTTCTCTGGTGTCCACTCAGCCCACCTCCACCTCTACTTGGTGGATCGTCCTTATGGCGTCTCACTAATCAAATACTGGTTTCTTGTGTATTGAGTTCTTCTCTGCTCATGCTGGGCTTTGTCACGGCTGCCTGATTCGCGTTCCTCTAATCCCCTCCTAGGCTACGGCTCTCTGCACATGGATTCTAGCTAATCTACATTACTCAGACACAGGTGTGATTATGTCCCTCGGTCTTAATTCTACAAGTGCTCTCTCGTCCTCTCGCGCTTGTTACAAGGACACAATAGTTGATATGTGCTAAAATTGTACTCTTTTGGGGACTATTGTCCATGTTGTGTTTTCAATGACTGTTTCCTTCACTCATGTGGGTGAGATCTCAGTCGTATCTTCTGGATCACTCAAAGTGACCTCTGAAATATTCTACATACGGAACATTTTTTAGTATCCCTCTGGCCTTTCTGTTTCATTAGAGTTGGTTATTCCCGTTCTGGCTGTGTGATTTTTTTTCAATTTAGGATCATGTTGTCTCTTCTAATCTGCAGTTTGTGTTGTGCATTATTGGGTTCTTCCTGGGCTCTCGCCGCTTGCTTTCTCTTTGTAGTGTTCATTGTTAGAGGATCTCCAAGATTCTCCACGCTACTCTGGATGTGTCTCTATTCTATGGTTTTTCTCTATGGTGCCTATTCCCTTACTAGTACGCCTCTGGGTGGTCTTTCACTCGGCATATACTCTCTTACAGGTTCATGTGTTCTATGGCTCTTAACTCTCTACATCTAGGGTGATACTATCAGTACTCGAGAGTCTCCTTTCTGGTTTGTTTTCATGGTTCTTCTGGTGTTTCATGCGTTCTTCTCTCTGGTATTATTTAACAAATGATGTCTCTATGTGTTTGTCTTCTGTTGTGTGTGTCAATGGTTACGTTTCTGGTGTTTCTATGGTTCTTCTTGGTGTCTTATATTGACTTTCTTCTTCTTAGTGATGTGTGGTCAAATGTGAATTCATCTCTCCCTCTTAGGGTAGTTGGCATCAATTTTACATTATGATACTCTCTCTTCTTATAGTGTTTTGTGTATCCCTAGAACATGAACGCTTACTTACGAATACCATAGTTTTTTCTCTCTCTGAAAGGCAGTGGGCCGTCCTGATCACGTCAAGGGTCTCCCCTTATACAGTCTTGCATCCTCCTTTCCTTTGTCTGGTGTTAACTAGCGCATCTTGCCTTAACACCGTACAGAGAAAAATATCTATGTACAGTATTAATGAGCTCCAGATGATCCGTGTAAGCACGCAGGCCTCAAATTGGTCCCTGTAGAAATAGTCTTGAATTGTTATAGACTTTGAGATTCACTTTTATGGGGTGAAATTTGTGTCACATTGATTCTGTTTTAACTGATAATGACATGAAATACATTTATTCAGAAAGATAATTTAAAGGAATATTCCAGGCAAAGAAATAACAAACATCACCTGAGAAGTTCTACTGTGCACCTTTGAGAAACCTTTAAAGTATTACGCTATTTTCTGATCTACAGTATATTTATAATTTTGTCTGCTCATCAAAAACATACACATGGTTATTTTGTTTCATTCACACATGTTTAACCCACAAACCTGAGTTCTTCTCTCAAATGGGAAAACACTCTATGACGGGGTGGGCAAACGTTTTGACTCATGGGCCACAAAGGGTTCTAAAATTTGATGGAAATGCTGGACCAGAAGCAGATGGATGGAGTTTTTTGGTAATCCACCTCATAAAAGAGAAAAAAATTACATGATTACATTATTGAAATATCCCATAATTGAAAATCATTACAAGGCATCACAACAAAATATCTGTCTTTCAAATCCCACGGTATTTACTATTTACTGAAATAACTTTTAAAAACACTGAAAATCATTATTATTATTCAAGTTTGGCAGGCTGGATTAAAAAGATTAAAGGGCCTCATATGGCCCCGGGCCATAGTTTGCCCACCCCTGCTCTGTGATGTCCTGTGGTAATACAAGAAAATGCTCCACTCTGTTTTTAAACTCAATACACCTTCAGTAGAGTCATTAAGATTATCTTAGCTCTGGAATTTCTATAATCTACTGAACTAAAGCTAAAAGGTAGCTGTTACCTTGAAAACTATCACTTAATGATGTCACAAGCTGGTGAAGAGCATTTTGAGCTTTGGAGATGTAGACAGACTAATAATGCAGGATTACTCAAACATGTTTGAATGCAACAAAAAAATAACATAACTCCAGGTGTGTTTTTGTTGGGGTAACAACATTATAACATGACTAAAAGCTCATAACAGCCAGTTTCTCATAATATAGGACCTTTAACGACTTTGACTCCAATATTGAGACACACATACGTTTCTGATTGGTGATAGGACTGCAGACAAAAACAAGTGCTTAAACTCACATAGATTGCATAGTGGAATACTGCTTTATTTGGACAAATATGTTAATAGTGCATGCTTGTGTTTGGTTCCACAGGAGACTGGATACTGGTTCATCTTCCACCATGAGCCCACGGGCCCTTCTGAAGGCATGTACAAACCCGGGCGGACAGAGCTCACCCCCATGGGACTGTTCATCAACACAACCGGGCACACTCCAACTACAGGGTCAGTTCATACCAGTGCTTTTTAGGATTACCTAAGGCAATATTTGACTTTCCAATTCTGTTTAAACCAGATGTACAGTATAGAAGGGTTAAACTATGTCTAAATTAGTGATAAAGTAGGATTTAATACATGAAGAATTGTGAGTATTAGCAGTTTTGTCCCTTTAGACTCAAGATTTTTGAAAGACAAGCCAAAATGTGCAGCATTACAAGTTTGAGAACCAAATATTTGTTTGTAGAAATTTTGACCAGTTTGTTTATTTCTATATACTTCCATGTGTGGTTCTGCATCTTGTTAAAGCACCTCTAGTGACAGTGTATGTGTGCTGCAGGCTGGGATGATCCTGGACAATGGAGTCAAAACCACTGAAGCCAACAACAAGGACAAGCGGCCCTACCTGTCTCTGGTGGGATCCAGGTACAGCTACACTGTGTAACTTCTGGTGGAAGGTTCACAACCTGCTTCAATGTCTAAATGAAGATGGCTTTGCTTTGCCTAGAATATATAGCAGTAATGATGCGATCCAGCCCAGGCAAACATTTTCTTCTTGAACAATACGAGTTCCAACCTTAGAATGATCCAGTAAAATAAGGAATTTTAACTGCATATGAATGTTTCTAAAAAATAAAAAATCAGATTGCAATTTGAGTATTTTTGACTCTGAGATTATGTAGGCAATTGTAGTATTTGTAATTTGTAATATTTAAAAAAAATAAAAAAAATCATGCAGATCTTCCTTCCCATGTGTTTTTTTCTGTTTTTGTGCCCAGGTATGGCCCTCACCAAGATGCAGACCCCTTGAAACCTCGGGTCCCAGCTCGGATCCACCGCTTCATCGCCTACAAGAACATGGACCAGGGAGCGTGGCTGAGAGGAGGAGACGTGTGGTGGTTGGACGACTGCCAGTCAGTATCAGTCCTCAAGTCTGACAGATAAAACTACATTCTGTGGTGTCAAGAGGAATGTTTCACTGAACCTAATATTTGTATTTTTGTAGATTTGCAGATAACGCCATTAGCCTGACTCTGGCCAGGTAAGAGTGTCACACATTCTTACACATTCTGTGGTCAATATGACATACCTTATTATTATGATGTTACATACCCAAAATGTGCACTGTGTAGCTTGTGGTGGAGGGTTTGCCACTTACTTGTCTCTGCAAGTTTTTCACAAATGTTTTTAGCAATAAAAACACCTGCAAATGTATTGCCTATACTGTTGAACATACCAGGCAAAGCAAGAACATATCCATGGAGATATTGCATGTGGCGGAACCCCCACCAGAATTTTAACGTCAAGTTCTATTATGATGTATTATTACTGTGGCTGCAAGATTAAACTTCATTTGAATGGTCACAGTCAGACATATGCAAATGCTGCAATTATTTAGGCTGTGTAATCTTTTCTTCAGCAAATGCTGTCTTCATGGGTTTGAATAAATCTGCTGACCCTGTACTTTAGAGCTCTACAAACATGGTCTGCACTGCATAATGTGATCCCTGCATTAACCCTAGCAGTTTTTTATATGCTCATGAACAAAAACAGTGCACTGTGAACTTGATCTTATCTTTAATGTTTAATGTGTTATGATGTATGTAACCATGGCTCTGCTGGTGTGTTAGTGGAGGTACGTTTCCAGATGATGACGGCTCCCACCAGCAGGTGGTGAACTCTTTGTTTGTGGGAGAGAGTGACAACAGAGGGAGCTTCCAGCCTGGCACTGTGTGGGGCCCCGGGGGTATGGACCTCAAGGGCCGCTCTCTGCCTCACGCCGTGTAAGTCTTCCTAACACATAGCCCACATTTACACTTAAAAGTTTAGTTAAAAACTGAAATCTGTTTGTTTGGTCAGAATAAAACAGAATAGTGTTTCTGAACATTTCTGGTTGTCTGCAGTTCTAGAGCTTTATTAATTTAGGGTCTCTTTTTATACACAGTTTTGTCCTCCTTTGGGTAAGTCCCTAGTTAGAATGACTGTAGCAATGGTAACGTCCTATTGTCTTAGCTTTCATTTGGACTTGGAATAGTCTTTTATGGACCTAAATTGGAAAAACAAATCTTTTCTTATGTGGTACTTGGCGTGAAAAGTTTGCAAGCCACTGGAATACGTCAGCTTTAATATCACTGTGTAGCCTGCATCAAATGTGCTATGCAGTCAGTGCAGCATCAACAAATAAAATATGAACAGCGTAAAATCTTGGCTGGCCAGGCTAGGTAAAAAAATGCTACTGAAAATGTACATTCACATTTTAAAGATTGTTAAATGTGCTATGCCATTGTAGACGTAACTTTTGCAGAATAATTGAAGTAGCCTGAGAGCTGTAAAGAGAGACATGAGACTGAAATAACTCTCAGTACTTTGTGGTAGCATGGTCCATTCAAGTCTGACCATGCTTGCTTTGTAGGGAATATTATACCTTTGATGACTTACCTGCCAGTAATGAAGGTTTAGAAATGAAGGGTAGTAGTGTTGTCACTACAATACTAAAATTTCAAACTCAGTTTCGATACTAAGGAATAGACTTGATAAATCAATACTGCTTCCGATACCACGATGAAAGTAGAAAACCCTTTTAATTTAGACAATAGAATGTGATTTTTAACATTAAATCATAGTACTTTCTTTTATGTTACAATGCTCTCTTATATCTGTGCAATCCTTCAGTGGTACAGGTAGGTTCCATAGTGGTCCATGGGTGTATATACTAATCTGTGTGCTCTTCTTATACTTGTTCTGATACAGCACAAAATCATTCTAAAGCTATTCAGGAAAGATTCATCTCTGCCTTGTAAATGTGACTTTTTTAGTATCGATATCTGCTCAGAAGAGTGTCTAGTTTAGATACTAATTTTAGTTTCAACTTGTATCAGATTTTTTATACTTCTGCGAACCTAAAGGATAGTGTGCCGTTGAATAGTGAGTGAACGTGAGTTTGGATAACATAATAATCTTACATGTGTCTCTTCCCTCAGAGACTTTCCATTGCGAGGTATGCAGGTGTACGACGGGCCCATCCGCGTCCATAACTGCACCTTCCGTAAGTTCGTGGCTTTAGATGGACGCCACACCAGCGCCCTCGGCTTCAGGCTCAACAACTCCTGGCAGAGCTGTCCAAACAACAACGTGTCCCAGCTCACCTTTGACCAAGTCCCGGTCAGTCATACAGGGGAGTTGATGGGGGGACAAAGGGGTCTGTTGTCCCAGGCATCAGGGTCTTAGGGGCCCAGAAAGAGACCCTCTTCTTATAAATGTATATACATATCATGGTCAAAATCTGTACAAAATCAAACAATTTTCTAGAATTGCACAGTGGTGGAGGAAGTACTCAGTCAGTTTTGTTATTTAAGTAAAATTGCAGATACTG
>NW_026571115.1:37124085-37129659 GCF_026225935.1 Boleophthalmus pectinirostris | reverse complement strand
ACAAATATACTACATACAAATATACTACACACAAATATACTACACACAAATATACTACACACAAATATACTACACACATACTACACACAAATATACTACATACACATATACTACACACAATACTACTACAACATACTACACACAAACTACAAATTATACTACACAAACAAATATACTACACACACACATACTACACACAAATATACTACATATACTACACACAAATATACTACACACAAAATATACTACACACAAATATACTACACAAATATACTACACATATACTATACAAATATACACAACAAATATACTACATATACAACACACAATATACTACATACAACATATACTACACACAAATATACTACACACAAATATACTATATACACACACAATATACTACACACACTACTACACAAAATACTACTACTACAACACAAATATACTACATACAAATCTTTACACAATACTACATAACTACACACAACATACAAATATACTACTACATACACACATATACTACATACACATATACATATACTACACACAATATATACACATATACACATACAATACAAATATACTACAATACTAAACTACACAAATATACTACACACACAAATATACTACATACAAATATACTACACAAATATATACTACATACAAATATACTACACCACAATATACTACATACACATATACTACATACTACATATACTATACTACACACACTACATATACTACAACACACAACTATACTACACAAATATACTACACACAAATATACTACAACAAATACTACACAACAAATATACTACACATACTAACATATACTACACACAAATATACTACACAAATACACACACATATACTACACACAAATATACTACACACATATACTACATACAAATATACTACACACAAATATACTACATATACATACTATATACACATACTACACACAAATATACTACACACAAATATACTACATACAATATACTACACACAAATATACTACACCAAAATATACTACACACAAACACAAATATACTACACACACATACACACACATATACTACACACAACATATACTACATACAAATATACTACTACACACAAATATACTACACACATATAACACACAATATACTAACATACAAAACTATACACAAATACAATATACTACACACAAATATACTACACACACACAAAATATACTACATACAAATATACTACACACATACTATACACATATACTACACAACTACACACAAATATACTACACACACACCACTATACTACTACATACAACATATACTACATATATACTACACATAATACTACATATACACATACTACACACAAATATACTACACACAAATATACTACATACAAATATACTACACACAAATATATACAACATACTACACAATATAACTACATACACAATATATACTAACTACACACAATATATACTACATATACTACATACTATATACTACACACATATACTACATACAATACTACATACACATACTACACACAAATATACTACACACAAATATACTACATACAAATATACTACACACAAATATACTACATACACACACACACACTACACACACACACACACATACACAACACACACACCACACAATACATCTACACACACTATACACAAAATATACTACATACAAATACTATCTACACAAATATTCTTACACACAAATATACTACACACAAATTATATACACACAATATACTACACACAAATATACACTACAAATATACTACACAACTATACACAACATATATACTACACTACACACACAACACACACACACACACACACACACACACACACACACACACACACAACATTACTACACACAAATATACTACACACAAATATACTACATACATATACTACACACAAATATACTACACACAAATATACTACATACAAATATACTACACACACATATACTACACACAAATAACATAACAAAATATACTACACACAAATATACTACACACAAATATACTACATACAAATATACTACACACACAGACAGACACAAACTACTAGGGGTGGGCGATATATCGATATTTTAAATATATCGAGACAGTTTTTAAACTCGATATGAATTCTGACATATCGTATATATAATATATATATAATGGTTATATTCAAGTTTGATTTCGCCGCATTTGGCCCCCGGGCCATAGTTTGGACATGCCGGCTCTAGTTTCTGAATTTTTGAATGTCAAAAATCTGCCTGTTTCCCTCCGTTAACACTTGATCAGACCCTGATACTTATTTATACTAATTTATTTATTTGTATGTCACGTTTTTATATTTGTATTTGGATATTCATAAATGTATGTATATTTATGTATATAATTTTAGGCAATTTTATCTCCATAAGCCTCCACTCCCTCTGAGGACCTTTCTGTCTCTCCTCTCATATTAATCCTTTCGTTCCTTTCTTCTCTCCTTCCTCAGCGTCCACTCCGTCTGAGGACCTGGGCCCTGGAGACTCCATGACTCTGAGTAAAACCGGGACTCTGGGACCTGCCGACAAAGACCGACGCAACAAGAAGAAGTGAGTGTTTCGCCTCAGTCTGTCCCGGGGCGGCTGTGGCTCCAAACGTATCTGACCATCACAGTGTGGAGATGTTCCATAACAGCTCTGGTTCCTCTCTGGTGTTTCATGGTTCTTCTCTCTGGTGTTTCATGGTTCTTCTGGTGTTTCATGGTTCTTCTGGTGTTTCATGGTTCTTCTCTGGTGTTTCATGGTTCTTCTCTGGTTCCTCTCTGGTGTTTCATGGTTCTTCTCTCTGGTGTTTCATGGTTCTTCTCTGGTGTTTCTGTCTCTTTGGTTCATGGTTCTTCTGTTTCATGGTTCTTCTCTCTGGTGTTTTCATGGTTCTTCTTCTCTGGTGTTTTCATGGTTCTTCTCTGGTGTTTTCATGGTTCTTCTGGTTCTTCTGGTGTTTCATGGTGTTTCATGGTTCTTCTTTGGTTCTTCTCTAGTGTTTCATGGTTCTTCTCTCTGGTGTTTCATGGTTCTTCTGGTGTTTCATGGTTCTTCTCTGGTTCTTCTCTGGTGTTTCATGGTTCTTCTGGTGTTTCATGGTTCTTCTTTGGTTCTTCTCTAGTGTTTCATGGTTCTTTTCTCTGGTGTTTAATGGTTCTTCTCTCTGGTGTTTCATGGTTCTTCTCTGGTTCCTCTCTGGTGTTTCATGGTTCTTCTGGTGTTTCATGGTTCTTCTTTGGTTCTTCTCTCTGGTGTTTCATGGTTCTTCCCTCTGGTGTTTCATGGTTCTTCTGGTGTTTCATGGTTCTTCTGGTGTTTCATGGTTCTTCTTTGGTTCTTCTCTGGTGGTTCATGGTTCTTCTCTCTGGTGTTTCATGGTTCTTCTTTGGTTCTTCTCTGGTGTTTCATGGTTCTTCTGGTGTTTCATGGTTCTTCTTTGGTTCTTCTCTGGTGTTTCATGGTTCTTCTCTCTGGTGTTTCATGGTTCTTCTCTCTGGTGTGGTTCTTCTGGTTTTCATGGTTCTTCTGGTTTCTCTGGTTCCTTCTTGGTGTTTCATGTTTCTGGTGTTCTTCTGGTTCTTCTGGTGTTTCATGGTTCTTCTGGTGTTTCATGGTTCTTCTGGTGTTTCATGGTTCTCTCTGGTGTTTCATGGTTTTTCTGGTGTTTCATGGTTCTTCTCTGTGTTGTGTTCCAGACATGAGCTGCTGGAGGAGGCGTGTCGTCAGGGTCTCCCCTTCGCCTCCTGGGACGGTCCCACCGTGGTGTCGTGGCTCGAGGTGAGAAGCTCCTGGACCTGCTCTGAACCGAACAAGACTTTAAACTCAAACGAAAACTAAACTGGACAAACAAACGAGTGAAACAAATGAATGTTCCTGTGGAGATTTTCAAACGGGAAACTGAATCTTGATTATTCTGATTGTAAAAACTCTAATCTGAAATATATTTGTGTTTTTTCTGCCTCCTTTACCTCCTCTGTTGCCTCCTTTACCTCCTCTGTTCCCTCCTTTACCTCCTCTGTTTACCTCCTCTGTCCTCCTCCCGTTGCCTCCTTTACCTCCCTCTACCTCCTCTGTTCCCTCCTTTACCCTCTGCCTCCTTACCCTCCTCCCTTTCCACCTCCTCCCTCCTTTACCTCCTCTGTGTCCTCCTTTACCTCCTCTGTTCCCTCCTTTACCTCCTCCTCCTTACTCCTTGTGCCCCTCCCTCCTCTGTTCCTCCTTTACCTCCTCTGTGTCCTCCTTTACCTCCTCTGTGTCCTCCTTTACCTCCTCTGTTCCTCCTTTACCTCCTCTGTGTCCTCCTTTACCTCCTGTTCCCTCCTTTACCTCCTCTGTGTCCTCCTTTACCTCCTCTGTTCCCTCCTTTACCTCCTCTGTTCCCTCCTTTACCTCCTCTGTGTCCTCCTTTACCTCATTACCTCCTCTCTCCTCCTGTTCCCTCCTCCTCTTTCCCTCTGTTCCTCCTTGTGTCCCTCCTTACCTCCTCTGTGTCCTCCTTTACCTCCTCTGTTCCCTCCTTTACCTCCTCTGTTCCCTCCTTTACCTCCTCTGTTCCCTCCTCCTTTCCTCCTTTACCTCCTCTCTGTTCCTCCTCCTCTTTCCTCCTTTACCTCCTCTGTCCCTCCTTTACCTCCTCTGTTCCTTTACCTCCTTTACCTCCTCTGTGCCTCCTTTACCTCCTCTGTTCCCTCCTTTTCCTCCTCTGTCCCTCCTTTACCTCCTCTGTTCCTTCCTTTACCTCCTCTGTTGCCTCCTTTACCTCCTCTGTCCCTCCTTTACCTCCTTTACCTCCTCTGTTCCCTCCTTTACCTCCTCTGTTGCCTCCTTACCTCTGTTCTTTTACCTCCTCTGTTCCTCCTTTACCTCCTCTGTTCCCTCCTTTACCTCCTCTGTTACCCTCTGTGTCCTCCTTGTACCTCTCTCCTGACCCTCCTTTACCTCCTCTGTGCCCTCCTTTACCTCCTCCTCCTCTGTTCCCTCCTTTACCTCCTCTGTTCCCTCCTTTACCTCCTCTCTGTTCTACCTCCTCCTGTTCCCCCTCCTCCTTACCTCCTCCTTCCTCCTCTGTTACCTCCTTTACCTCCTCTGTGCCCTCCTTTACCTCCTTTACCTCCTCTGTTACCTCCTTTACCTCCTCTGTTCCCTCCTCGTCCTTACCTCCTCTGTTCCCTCCTCGCCCCCCGTCCTTGCCCCCCGTCCTCCCCCCGCCCTCGTCGGTGCCAGCTGTGGGTGGGCATGCCGGCGTGGTACGTGGCGGCGTGTCGCTCTAACGTGAAGAGTGGGGCGATCATGGCGAACCTGTCGGACACCGAGATCCAGAGGGAGATCGGCATCAGTAACCCGCTGCACCGCCTCAAACTGCGCCTCGCCATCCAGGAGATGGTGTCGCTGACCAGCCCGTCCGCGCCCGCCACCACCGGATCTGTAAGGACCCGGACCAGGACTAGACCAGGACCAGGACTATACCAGGACCAGGACTAGACCAGGACCAGGACTAGACCAGGACCAGGACCAGGACCAGGACCAAGACTAA
>NW_026571115.1:37011585-37119085 GCF_026225935.1 Boleophthalmus pectinirostris | reverse complement strand
TAGTCCTGGTTTAGTCTTGGTTTAGTTTTGGTTTAGTCCTGGTTTAGTCCTGGTTTAGTCTTGGTTTAGTTTTGGTTTAGTCCTGGTTTAGTCCTGGTTTAGTCCTTGTTTAGTCCTGGTGTAGTCCTGGTTTAGACCTGGTTTAGTCCTGGTGTAGTCCTGGTTTAGACCTGGTTTAGTCCTGGCTTAGTCCTGGTTTAGTCCTTGTTTAGTCCTTGTTTAGTCCTGGTTTAGACCTGGTTTAGACCTGGTTTAGTCCTGGTTTAGACCTGGTTTAGACCTGGTTTAGACCTGGTTTAGTCCTGGTTTAGTTCTGGTTTAGACCTGGTTTAGACCTGGTTTAGACCTGGTTTAGTCCTGGTTTAGTCCTGGTGTAGTCCTGGTGTAGTCCTGGTTTAGACCTGGTTTAGACCTGGTTTAGTCCTGGTTTAGTCCTGGTGTAGTCCTGGTGTAGTCCTGGTTTAGACCTGGTTTAGTCCTGGTTTAGACCTGGTTTAGACCTGGTTTAGTCCTGGTTTAGTCCTGGTTTAGTCTGGTTAGTCTGGTTTAGTCCTGGTTTAGTCCTGGTTTAGTCCTGGTTTAGACCTGGTTTAGACCTGGTTAAGTCCTGGTTTAGTCCTGGTTTAGACCTGGTTTAGTCCTGGTTTAGTCCTGGTTTAGTCCTGGTTTAGACCTGGTTTAGCCTGGTTTAGTCCTGGTTTAGTCCTGGTTTAGTCCTGGTGTCCTGGTTTAGTCCTGGTTTAGTCCTGGTTTAGAGTCCTGGTTACCTGGTTTAGTCCTGGTTTAGTCCTGTTTAGTCCTGGTTTAGTTTAGTCCTGGTTTAGTCCTGGTTTAGTCCTGGTTTAGTCCTGGTTTAGTCCTGGTTTAGTCCTGGTTAGCCTGGTTCCTGGTACCTGGTTTAGTCCTGGTTTTAGTCCTGGTTTAGTCCTGGTTTAGTCCTGTTTAGACCTGGTTTAGTCTGGTTTAGTCCTGGTTTAGACCTGTTTAGTCCTGGTTTAGTCTGGTTTAGTCCTGGTTTAGTCCTGGTTAGTCCTGGTTTAGACCTGGTTTACCTGGTTTAGTCCTGGTTTAGACCTTTTTAGTCCTGCCTGGTGTAGTCCTGGTTTAGTCCTGGTTTAGTTCTGGTGCAGCTCTTGTTGTTGTTTCAAACTAAAATCCCGTCACTAACTCCTGTGTCCCTCACACTCTGCTCCTCACCTCCTCCTCCTCCATTTTCTCCTCCTCCTCTTCCTCCTCTTCTTCTTCTTCTTCTTCTTCTTCCCCGTCCTCTTCCTCCTTTTTCTCTTCTTCCTCCTCTTCTTCTTCCTCCTCTTCTTCCTCCTCCTCCTCTTCCTCCTCCTCTTCTTCTTCTTCTCTCTGCAGGAGCTTAAGGAGTTCAGCTGGGACCAGGTGAGACTCAGACTTTTCTTTTTAAACTTTCGGAGGTTCTGGCTGCAGCCGAAGGACAGCGGCCGCATCCAGACTCTGCCCAGCGACGCTCTGTTCCACCTGGTGACCTCCTCTCTTCTATCTTCTCATTTTTCTCCTCTGTTCCATCTTCTCCTCTGTGGTTCCTCCTGGTCTCCTCTGGTCTCCTCTGTGGTTTCTCCTCTTCCTCTCTGGTTCCTCGTGGCCTCCTCTGGTTCCTCGTGGTCTCCTCTGGTTCCTCGTGGTCTCCTCTGGTTCCTCGTGGTCTTCTCTGGTTCCTGGTGGTCTCCTCTGGTTCCTCATGGTCTCCTCTGGTTCCTGGTGGTCTGCTCTGTTCTTTCTTCTCTGGTTCCTTGTGTTCTCCTCTGGTTCCTGGTGGTCTCCTCTGGTTCCTCGTGGTCTCCTCTGGTTCCTCGTGGTCTTCTCTGGTTCCTCGTGGTCTCCTCTGGTTCCTTGGTTCTCTGGTTCCTGGTGGTCTCCTCTGGTTCCTCGTGGTCTTCCTCTGGTTCCTCGTGGTTCCTCTGGTTCCTCGTGGTTCCTCTGGTTCCTCTGGTGGTGGTCTCCTCTGGTTCCTCTGGTTCCTGGTCTCCTCTGGTTCCTCGGTGGTCTCCTCTGGTTCCTCTGGTGGTTCCTCGGTGGTCTCCTCTGGTTCCTCTGGTGGTCTCTCTCTGGTTCCTCTGGTTCCTGGTGGTCTCCTCTGGTTCCTGGTGGTCTCCTCTGGTTCCTGGTGGTCTCCTCTGGTTCCTCGGTGGTCTCCTCTGGTTCCTGGTGGTCTCCTCTGGTTCCTGGTGGTCTCCTCTGGTTCCTGGTGGTCTCCTCTGGTTCCTCGGTGGTCTCCTCTGGTTCCTCGGTGGTCTCCTCTGGTTCCTCGTGGTCTCCTCTGGTTCCTGGTTCTCTCCTCTGGTTCCTGGTGGTCTCCTCTGGTTCCTGGTGGTCTCCTCTGGTTCCTGGTGGTCTCCTCTGGTTCCTGGTGGTCCTCTGGTTCCTGGTGGTCTCCTCTGGTTCCTGGTGGTCTCCTCTGGTTCCTCGGTTCCTCGTGGTCTCCTCTGGTTCCTGGTGGTCTCCTCTGGTTCCTCTGGTTCCTGGTGGTCTCCTCTGGTTCCTCTGGTTCCTCTGGTCTCCTCTGGTTCCTGGTGGTCTCCTCTGGTTCCTGGTGCCTCCTCTGGTTCCTCTCCTCTGGTTCCTGGTGGTCTCCTCTGGTTCCTGGTGGTCTCCTCTGGTTCCTGGTGGTCTCCTCTGTAGATCCTGGCGTACGGGGACATGAATCACGAGTGGGTGGGGAACGAGTGGCTCCCGAGTCTGGGCCTGCCTCAGTACAGGTCCTACTTCATGGAGTCTCTGGTCGACGCCCGAATGTTGGACCATCTGACCAAGAAGGAGCTGAGGGGACAACTCAAGATGGTCGACAGCTTCCACAGGTGTGTAGACCTGGTTTAGTCCTGGTTTAGACCTGGTTTAGACCTGGTTTAGACTTGGTTTAGTCCTGGTTTAGACCCTGGTTTAGACTTGGTTTAGTCTGGTTTGGTTTAGTCCTGGTTTAGACCTGGTTTAGACTTGGTTTAGTCCTGGTTTAGACCTGGTTTAGACTCTGGTTTAGTCCTGGTTTAGACCCTGGTTTAGACTGGTTTTTAGACCTGGTTTAGTCCTGGTTTAGTTCTGGTTTAGACTTGGTTTAGACCTGGTTTAGACCTGGTTTAGACCTGGTTTAGTCCTGGTTTAGACCTGGTTTAGACCTGGTTTAGTCCTGGTTTAGACCTGGTTTAGTCCTGGTTTAGACCTGGTTTAGTCCTGGTTTAGACCTGGTTTAGTCCTGGTTTAGTTCTGGTTTAGACTTGGTTTAGTCCTGGTTTAGTTCTGGTTTAGACTTGGTTTAGACCTGGTTTAGACCTGGTTTAGTCCTGGTTTAGACTTGGTTTAGTCCTGGTTTAGTTCTGGTTTAGACTTGGTTTATTCCGGGTATAGACCTGGTTTAGACCTGGTTTAGTCCTGGTTTAGTCCTGGTTTAGTCCTGGTTTAGCCCAGACTTAGACCTGAAAGAAGCAGTTTCCTGAACACTTGCTTTTTGCTCAGGTGTGTGTGTGTGTGTGTGTGTGTGTGTGTGTGTGTGTGTGTGTGTGTGTGTGTGTGTGTGTGTGTGTGTGTGTGTGTGTGTGTGTGTGTGTGTGTGTGTGTGTGTGTGTGTGTGTGTGTGTGTGTGTGTGACCCCTGTGTGACCTCCGTGTGACCTCTGACCTCTGCAGGGTCAGCATGCATTACGGCATCATGTGCCTGAAGCGCCTGAACTACGACAGGAAAGAGCTGGAGCGGAGGAGGGAGGAGAGCGCCACCGTCAACAACGGTGAGTAACCACGGCAACCGCCATTATAACCCCCACCATGACAACCACCATGACAACAGACACCACGACAACCACCATAGCAACCGCCATAACGACCACCATAGCAACCACCATGACAACAACCACCATAACACTATAACAACCATCATAGCAACCAACCATGACAACCACCATAACAACAACTACCATAGCAACCACCATAGCAACCACTATAGCAACCACCATAACAACCACCATAACAACCACCATAACAACACACCATAACAACCATCATAGCAACCACCATAGCAACCATAACAACAACCACCATGACAACCACCATAACAACAACCACCATGAAACAACAACACCAAACAACCACCATAACAACCACCATAACAACCACCATAGCAACCATAACAACAACCACCATAGCAACCATAACAACAACCACCATGACAACCACCATAACAACAACCACCATGACAACCACCATCCATGACAACCACCAAACAACCACCAAACAACCACCATAACAACCACCATAACAACCACCATAGCAACCACCATAGCAACCAAAACAACAACCACCATGACAACTACCATAGCAACCACCATAGCAACCACCATAACAACCACCATGACAACCACCATGACAACCACCATAACAACTACCATAACAACCACCATAGCCACCACCATAGCAACCAAACAACACCATGACAACCACCATAACAACAACTACCATAGCAACCACCATGCAACCAACTACAACATATATAGCAACCACTATAACAACCACCATAAAACCACCATGACAACCACCATGACAACCACCATAACAACCACCATAACAACCATCATAGCAACCACCATAGCAACCATCACAGCAACCACCATAACGACCACATTAACAACAACCACCATGACAACCACCATAACAACCACTATAGCAACCACCATAACAACCATAACAACCATAACAACCACCATAGCAACCACCATAACAACCACCATGACGACCACCATAACAACCATAACAACCACCGACAGCCACCATCATAGCAACCAAAAAAAACTACCGTCATCATACCAGGAACCAATAGATCATAATAATAACAGTACTAGTAACACTGGGGAGATCATGGATTCTGTTGCCGTGGTGATCGTGGCGGCCATCTTGTGACTGTAGGTTGAGCAAAACTCAAATACAAAATAATAATAAAACCAAGGCCTGAAAAACCTTGTTGTTAATTAAAGGGTTTTACATAAATAAATATAACTGTGAATTTGAGTGTAATAACGCAGAGCTGTCCCGTCTCTGTCAGGAGGAGTCCTCTCTGTAAACACTGCTCTGGTCTGTGTTTTGTGAAGACTTGAACTGTGTGTGTGTGTGTCTCTGGACATGACACATCGCTTTGGCTCCAACAAACTCCACTTGACTTTGTACGGAAACACCGCAGACTCTCTCTTTTTAACTGTGGTTGTTGAGCTCGTCGTCGTCGTCGTGACCTCGGCGTTAGTATCAGATTTGACTGACAGCTGTGCAAAGTGCCGTCGTCTCTGCCAGTGTAAATAAACTAAAGTCAAACGGTTTCACAATCGTTCCATGAGCTGATTATTCATTATTCAACGAAAGAACTTTAAGACGTAAGATTAATGTGACAAGTTTGTGGAGCTGATCCCAAACAAATAATGAGAAGGAGGAATATTTGTGGAGAAGTTTGGAGATTTCTTCTACAAAAACAGTGAATCTCCCGTAGAGATAAGACAGACTCCCAAACAACACCTGTAATCTGCTTTTACTCTCTGTAAACCTGTTCTAATGTGAGGAAATGTCCCGCAGTGGAGCTTTAACTGTTCTAATCTGAGGAAATGTCCCGTAGTGAGGCATTAATCCTGTTCTAACCTGAGAAATTGTTCCACAGTGTGGCTTTAACTGTGTTCTAATGTGATGAAATGTCCCTAAATGGAGCTTTAATCCTGTTCAAATGTGTGGAAATGTCCCGCAGTGGAGCTTTAACATGAGGAAATGTTTCGTAGTGGGGCTTTAACTCTGTGCTAATGTGATGAAATGTCCCTCAGTGGAGCTTTAACTGTTCTAACGTGAGGAAATGTTTCGTAGTGAAGCTTTATGTGAGGAAATGTTCCATAGTGGGGCTTTAACTGTTCTAACGTGAGGAAATGTCCCGCAGTGGGGCTTTAACTGTTCTAATGTGATGAAATGTTCCTCAGTGGGGCTTTAACATGAGGAAATGTTTTGTAGTGGGGCTTTAACTCTGTTCTAATGTAAGGAAATGTCTCACAGTGGGGCTTTAATCCTGTTCTAACGTGAGGAAATGTTTCGTAGTAGAGCTTTAAACCTGTTCTAAAGTGAAGAAATCTTCCACAGTTGGACTTTAATGTGAGGAAATGTCCCGCAGTGGGGCTTTAACTGTTCTAACATGAGGAAATGTCCCGCAGTGGGGCTTTAACTGTTCTAACATGAGGAAATGTCCCGCAGTGGGGCTTTAACTCTGTCCTAAGTGAAGAAATGTTTCATAGTGAAGCTTTAAACCTGTACTAACGTGAGAAAATGTTCCACAGTGGAGCTTTAATCCTGTTCTAATGTGAGGAAATGTCCCGCAGTGGAGCTTTAACTGTTCTAACGTGAGGAAATGTTTCGTAGTGAATCTTTATGTGAGGAAATGTTCCATAGTGGAGCTTTAACTGTTCTAACGTGAAGAAATGTTCTATAGTGGAGCTTTAAACCTTTTCTAACGTGAGAAAATGTTCCGCAGTGGAGCTTTAACTGTTCTAAAGTGAATAAATGTTTCGTAGTGAAGCTTTAAACCTGATCTAAAGTGAGGACATGTTCCACAGTAGGGCTTTAATGTGAGGAAATGTCCCGCAGTGGGGCTTTATCTCTGTTCTAAAGTGAAGAAATGTTTCCTAGTGAAGCTTTAAACCTGTTCTAATGTGAGAAAATGTTCCGCAGTGAAGCTTTAATCTTGTTCTAAAGTGAGAAATTGTTCCGCAGTGGGGCTTTAATGTGAGGAAATGTCCCGCAGTGAAGCTTTAACTCTGTTCTAACATGTGCAAATGTTCCACAGTGGAGCTTTAATCCTGTTCTAATGTGAGGAAATGTTTCGTAGTGAATCTTTATGTGAGGAAATGTTCCATAGTGGAGCTTTAACTGTGTTCTAAAGTGAGAGAAATGTTCCGCAGTGAAGCTTTAATCTTGTTCTAACGTGAGAAATTGTCCCGCAGTGGAGCTTTAATGTGAGGAAATGTCCCGCAGTGGAGATTTAACTGTTCTAGCATGAGGAAATGTTCCACAGTGGGACTTTAACTCTGTTTTAACGTGAGGAAATGTCCCGTAGTGGAGCTTTAACTGTGTTCTAACATGAGGAAATGTCCCGCAGTGGAGCTTTAACTGTTCTAACATGAGGAAATGTCCCGCAGTGGAGCTTTAACTGTGTTCTAACATGAGGAAATGTCCCGCAGTGGGGCTTTAACTGTGTTCTAAAGTGAAGAAATGTTCCGCAGTGAAGCTTTAATCTTGTTCTAACGTGAGAAATTGTCCCGCAGTGGGGCTTTAATGTGAGGAAATGTCCCGCAGTGGAGATTTAACTGTTCTAACATGAGGAAAATGTCCGCAGTGGAGCTTTAATGTGAGGAAATGTCCCGCAGTGGAGCTTTAACTGTTCTAACATGAGGAAATGTCCCGCAGTGGAGCTTTAATGTGAGAAATGAAGCTTTAACTGTGTTGTTCCGCAGTGGAGATTTAACTGTTCTAACATGAGGAAATGTTCCACAGTGGGACTTTAACTCTGTTTTAACGTGAGGAAATGTCCCGCAGTGGAGCTTTAACTGTCTGAAGCCGCCTGTGGTCGTGTTCAGTTCGTGCTCGTTCGAGTCGTCTGCAGGTTCAGTTTTTTGTTTTTTTTTTGTTTTTTTTTTGAGCCTCTAAAATCTCTCGGGGCTAATTCTTGTCGTTGTGAGGCCGAGGTGGGCGGGTGGGCGGAGCTTCGCCTGTGTAATTATTATTCCTTCATTTGTTCGTTACAAATCCTCCTTCTGTGTAATTAAGACAATTAACCTCCTGAATAGAGCGGAATCTGGGGAATTTTCAGTTCTCGTTTTGAAAAGGGGATTTCCGGCGTCGGCTGAAGAAGAAAATTGGAGAAAACATTAAAAAAAAGTCTCCGATAACCTGGAGGCGCGTGAGTGGAGCAGGTTAAATCAGGCTAAAACTCTAACTGCACCAGAATGTACTTAAACATGAGTATTCTAGATCTGGTTTGTTTCTCTGGAATGTTCCGCAGTATGACATTGAACTCTAAACTCTAAATTTGTTTTTCAAAATAAAACCAAAAATAAGAAAAGAAAAACAACAACAATTATTTTCTTCATTATTTGTCTCCAAAACCAAAATGAAAAAAACAAATAACGGCCGTTTTATGTGATTTAAAATGAGACCAGACTGAACTGAACCAGGACTAAACCAGGACTAAACCAAGACTAAACCAGGACTGAACCAGGACTGAACCAGGACTAAACCAGGACTAAACCAGGACTGAACCAGGACTAAACCAGGACTAAACCAGGAACTAACCAGGAACTAAACCAGGACTAACCAGGACTACACTAGGACTAAACCAGGACTGAACCAGGACTAAACCAGGACTGAACCAAGACTGAACCAGGACTGAACCAGGACTAAACCAGGACTAAACCAGGACCGAAACCAGGACCGAACCAGGTCTAAACCAGGATTGGACCAGGACCGAACCATTACTAAACCAGGATTGAACCAGGACTAAACCAGGACCGAACCAGGTCTAAACCAGGATTGGACCAGGACTGAACCAGGACTAAATCAAGACAAAAACAGGTCTAAAACAGGACTAAAACAGGACTAAACCAGGATTAAACCAGTACTGAACCAAGATCAAACCAGGACTGAACCAGGACTAAACCAGGACTAATCCAGGACTAAACCAGGACTAAACCAGGTCTAAACCAGGATTAACTTAATGAAATATGATTGGCTCAGACGACTGTCAATCTCAAACTTCGATCCTTCACTGATTTACCCGGATACCACTGGATTTACGCTCTGCTTGTTTCCACGGAGATGCACACATTTAATGCCACACTGCGGATCATTCTAGGCCTGAGACTCTCCCGTCACGTCTCCAGACTCACGCTTTAGCCGTAGCTTTGGATCGTTTTGATAATCTTGATAAATGTTAGCGTAGCATTCCAGTAAAAATAAGCGGATACGCGCCTGACGAGCGTTTGCGTAATCCTGGTGCATTTCTGCGATATCGGAGGTTCAGATTTACGGCCCCCCCTTCAGATCACGTCCGGGAGCGCAGCCAAAACACAGCAGCTGCAGAGTAATTATCAAACATTAGAGCTTTTTCACAACGGTCAGATGTGATGTTTTGGTCCTCAGATGTGATGTTTTGTGTTTTCAGATGTGATGTTTTGGTTTTCAGATGTGATGTTTTGTTGTGTCCTCATATGTGATGTTTTGGTCCTCAGGTGTGATTTTTTTGTGTCCTCAGATGTGATGCTTTGGTCTTCAGATGTGACGTTTTCTGTCCTCAGATGTGATGTTTTGTGTCCTCAGATGTGACGTTTTGAGTCCTCAGATGTGATGTTTTGTGTCCTCAGATGTGACGTTTTCTGTCCTCAGATGTGATGTTTTGTGTCCTCAGATGTGACGTTTTGTGTCCTCAAATGTGACGTTTTGATCCTCAGATGTGATGTGTTGTGTCCTCAGATGTGATGTTTTGGTCCTCAGATGTGATGTATTGGTCCTCAGATGTGATGTTTTGGTCCTCAGATGTGATGTTTTGGTCCTCAGATGTGATTTTTTTGTGTCCTCAGATGTGATGCTTTGGTCTTCAGATGTGACGTTTTCTGTCCTCAGATGTGATGTTTTGTGTCCTCAGATGTGACGTTTTGTGTCCTCAAATGTGACGTTTTGATCCTCAGATGTGATGTGTTGTGTCCTCAGATGTGATGTTTTGTGTCCTCAGATGTGATGTATTGGTCCTCAGATGTGATGTTTTGGTCCTCAGATGTGATGTTTTGGTCCTCAGATGTGATGTTTTGGTCCTCAGATGTGATGTTTTGGTCCTCAGATGTGATGTTTTGGTCCTCAGATGTGATGTTTTGTGTCCTCAGATGTGATGTTTTGTGTCCTCAGATGTGATGTTTTGGTCCTCAGATGTGATGTTTTGTGTCCTCAGATGTGATGGTTTGGTCGAACGAGCGCGTGATGCTGTGGGTCACGTCCATCGGGTTGAAGGAATACGCCGACAACCTCCGAGAGAGCGGCGTCCATGGGGCTCTGCTCGCTCTGGACGACACGTTTGACTACACCGACCTGGCCCTGCTGCTGCAGATCCCCAACCAGAACACACAGGTAACACAACCACAACACACAACACAACCAGAACACACAGGTAACACAACCACAACACACAACACAACCAGAACACACAGGTAACACAACCACAACACACAGGTAACACAACCACAACACACAACACAACACACGTAACACACACACACACACACGTAACAACACAACCACAACACACACGTAACAACACAACCACAACACACACGTAACAACACAACCACAACACACACGTAACAACACAACCACAACACACACGTAACAACACAACCACAACACACATGTAACACAACCTCAACACACATGTAACAACACAACCACAACACACAACACAACCTCAACACACACGTAACAACACTAACACAACCACAACACACAACACAACCACAACACACAGGTAACACAACCACAACACACAACACGACCAGAACACACAGGTAACACAACCACAACACACACGTAACAACACAACACACAGGTAACACAACCACAACACACAGGTAACACACAACACAACAGAACAACAGGTAACACACAACACAACAACACACAGGTAACACACTAACACAACCAGAACACACAGGTAACAACACTAACACAACCAGAACACACAGGTAACACAACCACAAACACACACGTAACAACACAACCAGAACACACAGGTAACAACACTAATACAACACACAGGTAACAACACTAACACAACACACAATACAACCACAACACACACGTAACAACACGACCAGAACACACAGGTAACAACACTAACACAACACACAGGTAAATTCAGGAGCTGCACTCAGAGTTGAAGATCACATTTGTGTTTAATCCGTGTATCATTCATTCATTTCATTCATTTGTTTTTCAAAATAAAACCAAAAATAAGAAAATGAAAAAAACAAAAATGTTCTTCATTATTTGTCTCAAAAACCAAAATGAAAAAACAGATAACGAGTAACAGTTTGCGATTTTGTGTTTAAATGAAAAATGGAAAACAGATAACGTCCATTTCCCGTTTACGTGACTTAAACTGCGATGCTGGACTAAAGCAGGACTGAACCAGGACTAAAACAGGACTTAAAACAGGACTAAACCAGAACTGAAACAGGACTGAGTGTCGGGATGGGTCTGGAGGTGCGCCTGTGTAAACCGTTGGGTGACCGCAGGTGAAAGAACCGGTGCAGAGCTCCACGTCCCACAGGGTGAAGCCCAACTGTCGCCCAATCACACTTTCAAACACCCTGCTCCACTGGCTCGAGGTTCTCTCTCTCTCAAGTCCAAGATTAGTCCTGTGTTAGACCTGGTTCAGTCCCTGTTTAGTCCTGGTTCAGTCCGGCGTTGCAGTTTAAGTCACGGAAACGGGAAACGGCCGTTATCTGTTACTTTTTCCATTATTCATTAAACCCATAATTGAAAACTAAAAAACTAATTGTTATTGTTTTTTTTCATGTTGGTTTTGGAGACAAATAATGAAGAAAACATTTTATTTATTTTTTTTTCATATTTTTGGTTTTATTTTGAAAAACAAATGAGTCTATTATAGTTCAAATGTACGACACTCGTGGATCATTATGTTTTTATTTACACATTTTAAATCATAATTATTAGTTATTATTATTACAATTTAGTTAAAGAAACGGTTTGCAGACTCCTGCTTTAGAAAGACCAGTGGGAGCTGACGCCGCCGTAAACAACATCATCATGACCAGTGTCCGTGTTATGGAGTCGTGGGGCTAAATGTGTAAACGACTCATTCCGCACACGCCAGAACTAAAGGAAAACAGTGACCTCATTTTACAGCTCCGACCTCCTCCTGACCTCTGACCTCTGACCTCTGACCCGATCAAAGCGTCTCCTCTGACCGGAGCCACATGCGGAAAATCACAACCTCTGATCAGACACAGAGGGGCAGGAGGAGAGCGCACTTTCACCTTCCACACACCGACGTCTTCATTTCAGAGGGAAATACTGATGATACTGAAGTGACGTCACACGAGGACTGTGCAAAAACACTGAAATATCCTTATAGATCGTCTCGTTTAATGTGATGATACAGGATCGATATCGTGGGCTGCTGTATCGATACATCACCCAGAGTATTTTTTGGTTTATTTTACTACATTATTTTGTTACAGTTTTGTTGTTTTAGAGCGGGATTGCTCAATACGTTGATCACGATCTACCAGTCGATCTCCAAGGTCGTGTGGGTAGATCGCCGTGTCTCGTCTCGGACTCGCGTTTGGACTCGGTCTTGTCTCTCACTCGAGGTCTGACACTCAACAAGTGTGATCATATTTCATTCCGGCCGCTGCTGTTGGTAATAAACTTGTAGCGGGTGCAGGAGCGTGTGGGGCGTCTCAGTGCAGCCTGTGCGCTCATTTGAAACCCGCGGAGACTCTACGGCGCATCACAAACACACACGCTCCCTATGCACGGCTCGTCTGCGACAGCGTGTGCCCTCGTGTACCAGCGTGCATCACAGGGCAGGTTCAACTTCCTAAACATCCTACCTGTCCATCTGCCTCACGTCAGCACGCCGCCCCTCGCCTTTTCACGCTCTCGCTCCTTCCTGCGTACAGCCAACACAAGCCCCTCCCACAGTGCGGCTGATTAGAAGAGCAAGACCAAACGTGAAGCAAAAACCAGTCTAAATTTGTGTTCCAGTGTTGGCACAAAGCAGGTCTACAGCATAGAGCGGATCTACAGAACAGACCTACTGCCACATTTGACTGAAGTTTGTCTAACAAAAGTGACAAATGCATCTGTGTTTGTCACAATGTGCGTTTGGTTTGGTAAACGTGCAGAGGCTGGTAAATATCACTGCAAAACCACAAAAGAATGAAACTCCAGTTTGGAACTTTAAAAAACAGGTTTAAAAATCTTCCTTCACTTTTTTCACAGTTTTGTGTAAAGTGTCAGAGGAAGTTCTCTTAAAGAAGAGGTTCTCAAACTGTGGGGGAGGGTCCAAAAAAGAGGCACAGAGTGTTTCAGTGCAGTTTGTTTGGTTTTGTATTAGGTCGATCTTTATGACTTGGTCATTTTGTAAGTAGATCACATGCTGAAAAAGTGTGATCAGCCCTGGGTTAGAGGAAGGAAACTCGTTTACGGGACATATTTGACATTTTGAGGATTAAAATGTTTGTGTTTTATATGAACTTTGCACAAGAAGTGATTTAAGACTTTTAATATCACAAACATGATTTAGACTTTAGTTTTATTGAATCGTAGAAGTCGATTTGAAATATATCGTATTGAATCGTATTGAATCAAAAGATCTGTATCATATCAGCAACTTTTTAATGATCCCCATGAGGCGTGTAACGGTTCATGTTTGTGCTGAACTGTTTGAGTTCAGGACGTTTGGTTGCAGGGTTGTGCACGCGTGAGTTTGTGGTCACTACATGTGCAGCTACACAGAGACTCGGCTCTTTAATATTCACAAGGAACTCGTCCGTGATTGGTTCAGTGTTTCCAGCAGCGCTTTATAGTTAGAGCGACGCCTTCAGGACAACTGCCCCCGACCTGACTACGTCCCTCCGAACCACGAGAATCCTGTAAAACTACAGTCACCACGCCGCAGTCCACACTCTCGCCTTTCTCTGGCACAGAATCCCCCGCCCCTCATACCCCGACCTCTGTCCGAGGCAGAAGTGTATTTTCAGCCGCTGGGGACGTTGTTCCTGCAGCAGATCTGTTTTTACTGCAGACAATGTGGACAAGTTGTTTTTTTTTCTGGCCAAAAATCAGAAGATTGAGTAAAAGTTCATGCTGGAACTGTTAGTGCTGCACTTTACTTCTGGTCCCGGTCAAGCAGAAGTAAACAACAAGGCCCAAAATTCAAGTTAATTCATCTGATATAAAACAGTATTGAACAGATACATATGTACTCTAGTTTATGAAACTGTTGACCTTTTTTCTGTACCATTTTTGGTTCTAAAGTTCCATATGTTTTAAACAGACCATGAATGAAACATGGAACAAAAATTATTTCCCAAATTTCAAAGACACCAAAAATCATGTAAATAAATGTTTGTATTTCATCATATCTTGTGTTATTCCATCTTTGAACTGTTGATGAAGGGACATGATTTAAAAAAAAAAAAAAGTATTTAAAATGATAAAAATGTTCTTGGAAGGACTGACATATTTTATAGAAATAGTTTCCTTTCATTTTGAAGTAATATTAAAATATTCAGAGGAAAAAGCGACAAATGATGTAAAATCCTGCTCCTTCTACTTGTTTGTACAATTTTCCCTCCGTTACTTTTCCCTCCGTTACCATGAACTTTCTTAATAAAAAATCTCATGAGTCAAAAAGTCAGAGGTTTTTCAACCTAATCTTGTACCATATGGTAGAAAACTATATGAAGCAAATATTCAAACCAGTTTGTTAAGGATATGGAAGTGAGAACCAAGAGTTATCACTGTTTGGATTTATTGACCAAAAAGTGCTGCATATTTCATTCCCTCCGTTACCGACATGAGTTTTTCAATTTTTTTCTCAACAACTTGAAAGAATCTCACAGGTTTAACTTGACCCTGTTGGAGTGTAACTCTTTCCTACATTCTGATACTTTACTTATTTCAATAGTTCCTCTAGTTTCTGAATAAGAGACATTTGAATGTTTTCCTCCGTTAACACTTGACTGGACCCATTTTGAAGTTTTGTTTACTGTTTACATGGAATTCATTTTTAAAATAATATTTCATACTTTTGTTGCTTATTTGAGAATATTTTATTGAACTTATTAGTGATTTCAAGCAGCATTTATTAGATTTTCCCGTTTGTGTAATGTTGAAACAAATTGTTGGTTTAATAAAAACACAAATGACCTCAAACCCGAGGAACGTACCGAGCCGCGATTTTTGTACCGTTACACCCCGAATACCAAACCCTGTTCTACATGTACCTCTGTGGCGCAATGTTCAGCGGTTTCCATGGCGACACAGCGCACACATTCACAAACACTGACAAAAAAAGATTTAAGATCGTCTGAAAACCTGAGAAAAAAAAACCCAGAAAAGTAATTTAAAGTGCATGTGTTTGTTTCGCTGTGATCGTTTTTTTTTTTTTTTTTGTTTTTTTTTGTTTTTTTTTTTGTGGCGGTGACATGATCTGAGAGGAACTCGTTTAACGGCTCAGATCTGCTCCTCGCCTCTTCTGTTTTATTCTTTAAGTCAAAGCTCATTAAAGTTTCAGCGAGCTGTTGACGGAGCGGCGCCCGGGGCCGGCGTCACGGCCTCGGGGACGACGACGGCGACAGCTGCGACGTAAACACAGACCCACAAACATCCACAGACCTGAACCGACCTGAACCCGACGCAGCTCCACAAACGAGTCGCACCAACCTGAAACCTCAAACACGCACGACCGTTCACGACTCGCACCAACGACCCGTGTTTGGAGAACGAGTTATAAAAGTAACAGATTACTGACGAATGTAATATTTGACTGTACAAATGTGAGTATCGCGCGTCACAAAGATTTTTTAACCTGGATTGAAGTGGTGGGTTTTTCGTTTTTCTTCAGACAAATTCGCTAAAATCACGGCGACATCAGCAGCGGTGAAACGCCGTCGTTATGGTTCCGAATGTCGGGACGGGCCCAGAGACGCGCCCGCGTAGACCGTCAGGTGACCGCGAGCGAAAGGTTCCAAGTTCTAGTCCAAGATTAGACCTGGTTTAGTCCTACTTTAGACCTGTTTTAGACCTGGTTCAGTCCAGGTTCAGCTCTGGTTCAGTTCTGTTTTAGTTCTGGTTTAGACCTGGTTCAGTCTTGATTCAGTTCTGTTTTAGTTCTGGTTTAGTTCTGGTTTAGACCTGGTTTAGACCTGGTTTAGACCTGGTTTAGACCTGGTTCAGTCCTGGTTCACTCTTGGTTTAGTCCTGGTTTAGTCCTCGGTTCAGTCTGGGTTCAGTTCTGTTTTAGTTCAGGTTTAAACCTGGTTTAGTTCTGGTTTAGACCTGGTTTAGTCCTGGTTTAGTCCTGGTTCAGTCCTGATTTAGTCCTGGTTTAGTCCTTGGTTTAGTCCTTGGTTTAGTCCTTGGTCTAGTCCTGGTTTAGTCCTGGTTCAGTACTGATTTAGTCCTGGTTTAATCCAGGTTTAGTCCTGATTAAGTTCTGGTTTAGACCTGGTTCAATCCTGGTTTAGTCCTGGTTTAGTCCTGGTTTAGTCCTGGTTTAGTCCTGGTTCAGTCCACACACGGTGCAGAAGTTCAGCATTTTCACATTTATTTATTTCAGAGTAAATTAAAAGTTCTGAAAAATTCGTGTGATATTTCATATTTTAAACACAGTAAAGTAACAAACGACAGAAACGCGTCATAAATAAATAAATAAAACATCACAGTTTTAACGTCACTTGACCAACGACCGACGAAGACGAGTGAGGAAGAAACGATACGATACACACCTCGATACAGTGAGCTTTCGATTCGATACGATATATTTCAAATCGACTCGATACGGCTCAATAAAAATAAAGTCTAAATCATGTTTGTGAAAGTAATTTTTTGTTAAATCCTCAAAACAGTGAAAATGTCAAACGAGTTTCCTGTAACAAAATAATTTAGTAAAATAAACCAAAAAATACTCGTGGCGATATATCGATACTGAATCATCACTTTAAACGATACGATATTTTGATATTTTTGCACAGTCCAACAGACGAGTGTCACGTCTGTTTATTGTGCCACAAAAAAAAACAGGTTTAACTTTGTGCTCTCTCTCTCTCCTCTTCCTCTCATCCTTTCTTTTCTTTCTTTCTCTCTGCTCTCCCCCTTTTCTCTCCCCCTCTTCTCTCCCTCTCTTCCTCTTTTCTCTCTGTCTCTCTCCTTCCCTCTCTCTTCTCTTTTCTCTCCCTCCCCCTCCTCTCCTCCCTTCTCTCTCTCTTTTCACTTCTCTTCTCTCACGCTCCCCCTCTTTCTCTCTTCTCTTTTTTCCCCCTTTCCCCTCTCTTTTCTTTTCTCTTCTCTCTCCCGCTCTTCTTCTCTTCACTCTTCTCTCTCCTCTCCTCTCTTCTCTCTCCTCTCCTCTCCTCTCCTCTCTTCTCCTCTTTTCTCTTTCCTTTCTTCTCTCTCCTCTCTCTCTTCTCCTCTTTTTTCTCTCCTCTCTTCTCTCTCTCTCCTCTTCTCTTCTCTTTTATCTCTCTTCTCTCTCTCTTCTCTGTTCTCTCTCTCTTCTCTCTCCTCTCCTCTCTTCTCTCTCTCTCTCTCTCTTCTCTCTCCTCTCTTCTCTCTCTTCTCTGTTCTCTCTCTCTTCTCTCTCCTCTCTTCTTTCTCTTCTCTGTTCTCTCTCCTCTCTTCTCTCTCTCCTCTCCTCTCTTCTCTCTCTCTTTTCTCTCTCTCTTTCCCTCTGTCCTCTGTCTCTCCTCTCTTTCTCCCCTCTCTTCTCTCTCCTCTCTCTCCTCCTCTCTTCTTTCTCATCTCCCTCTCTCCCCTCCCTCTTCCCCTCTCTTCTCTTCTCTTTTATCTCTCTCCTCTCTCCCTTCCTCTTCTTTCCCCCCCCCTCCTCCTCTCTACTCTCTCTCTTTTCCCATCTCCCTCTCCCCGACTTTTCTTTTCTCTCCCTTTCTTCTCTCTTCTCTCTTCTCCCCTCTCTCTTCTTCTTCTTCTTCTCTCCGTCTCAGGCTCGTCAGGTTCTGGAGCAGGAGTATAATTCTCTCATCTCCATGGGAACAGAGCGACGACCTGACGAGGTAACAACAGACCTGGTTTAGACCTGGTTTAGACCTGGTTTAGTCCTGGTTTAGTCCTGTTTACTCAAAAGACCAGCTTCAATCCTAATTTAACCTTTGTTTATCTGGTTTTAGTCCTGTTTTAGTCTTTGGTTTAACCCTGATTTAATCCTTGGTTTGGTCCTAGTTTAGTCCTGGTTTAGTTCTAGTTTAGACCTGGTTTAGTCTTGGTTTAGTCCTGGTTTAGTTCTGGTCTAGTCCTGGTTTAGTTATTGGTTTAGTCCTGATTTAATCTTTACTTAAGTCCTGGTTTAGACCTGGTCTAGTCCTGGTTTAGACCTGGTCTAGTCCTGGTTTAGTCCTGGTTTAGACCTGGTTTAGTCCTGGTCTAGTCCTGTATTAGTCCTGGTCTAGTCATGGTTTAGTCCCGGTTTAGACCTGGTTTAGACCAAGTCTAGACCCTGATTTAGTCCTGTTTACTCAAAAGACCAGATTCAATCCTAATTTAACCTTTGTTTATCTGGTTTTAGTCCTGTTTTAGTCTTTGGTTTAACCCTGATTTAATCCTTGGTTTGGTCCTAGTCTAGTCCTGGTTTAGTCCTGGTTTAATCTTTACTTTACTCCTGGTTTAGTTCTAGTTCAGTCCTGGTTTAGTCCTGGTTTAGTCCTGGTTTCGTCTTGGTTTAGTCCTGGTTTAGTCCTGGTTTAGTCCTGGTTTAGTTCTGGTTCAGTCCTGGTTTAATCCTGGTTTAGTCCTGGTTTAATCTTTACTTTACTCCTGGTTTAGTCCTGGTTTAGTCTTGGTTTAGTCCTGGTTCAGTCCTGGTTTAATCCTGGTTTAGTCCTGGTTTAATCTTTACTTTAGTCCTGGTTTAGTCCTGGTTTAGTCCTGGTTCAGTCCCTGGTCCAGACCCTAACCCTCCTCCTTCTCTCAGGACGGGGCCAAAGACCTTCTCTCGCTCTCCGTCCTGGAGGAAGATGTTCAGGGAGAAGGATCTCCGCGGCGTCACGTCCGACTCGGCCGAGACGCTGCCGGCGAACTTCAGAGCGTCCGCCCTGGCCACGCCCCTCACCACCACGCCCGCCGTCACCCTGAGGAAAGTCAAACCTACTCCCGAACCTCGAAACCTCGAACCCTCGAACCCTCGAACCTCGAACCCCGAACCTCGAACCCCGAACCTCGAACCCCGAACCCCGAACCCGAACCCGAACCCCGAACCTCGAACGAACCCCGAACCCTCGAACCCCGAACCTCCGAACCTCGAAACCCCGAACCTCGAACCCTGAACCTCGAACCCCGAACCTCGAACCCGAAACCCAACCCGAACCCCGAACCTCGAAACCCGAACCCCGAACCTCGAACAAACCTCGAACCCCGAACCCGAACCCCGAACCCCGAACCTCGAACCCGAACCTCGAACCCCGAACCTCGAACCCCGAACCTCGAACCCCGAACGAACCTCGAACCTCGAACCTCGAACCCCGAACCCTCGAACCCGAACAACCTCGAACCCTCAGTCCTCATACACTGACTCAGGTCCTCACGCTGCGCCTCAGGTCTCACACACTGACTCAGGTCCTCACACTGAGCTTCAGGTCCTCACGCTGAGCCTCAGGTCCTCACGCTGAGCCTCAGGTCCTCACGCTGCGCCTCAGGTCCTCACGCTGAGCCTCAGGTCCTCACTGAGCCTCAGGTCCTCACGCTGCGCCTCAGGTCCTCACGCTGAGCCTCAGGTCCTCACACTCTGACTCCGGCTCGGCCCTCAGGCTCGTCTGAGTCAGGTTCATCCTCCAGGCTCTTTGTGTTCAGGAGAGACTCGTGAGAACAAACCCAGGAATCTGAGGAATGAAGAGCAGATTTAAGCCTCTGCTCCTCTGCTCCATCTGCTCCTCTTCTCCTCTGCTCCTCTGACCTTCTCCTCTGCTCCTCTGACCATCTTCTCTGACCTTCTGACCTCTCCCTGCCCGCCCCTGCCGCCCCTGCCGCTCCTGCCGCTCCTGCCGCCCCTGCCGCCCCTGTCTTGTTTGTGTGCGTTGTTCTGTTCGTTTCTCGGGTGGAATTTGTTGCTTCCTCCTCGGTCCGTTTAACGAGACCCACCAGGTGCTTCAAAGCCGACGAAGCCCATTATCCAAATACCTCTGGTGCAAACGGAGCAGCGGCCGACGGTTTCTGTTTCTCTGTAAAAAAACAAAACAAAAAAAACTCCTCTGGGAAAGTCTGTGTTTCCTCCTGGTTCCTCTGTCGGTCTGAGATCTTCCATCTGCTCCAGACCAGAAGATCCTGATCTCTCCACCAAAGAGCCGATATCAAACTATTCTCTGGTTTCGAATTAGACTAAACCAGGTCTACACCAGGACTAAACCAGGTCCTGGTGTAGACCTGGTTTAGTCCTGGTTTAGTCCTGGTTTAGTCCTGGTTTAGTCCCAGTTTAGACCTGGTTTAGTCCCGTTTAGTCCCGGTTTAGTCCCGGTTTAGTCCCGGTTTAGTCCCGGTGTAGTCCCGGTTTAGTCCCTTTAGCCCCGGTTTAGTCCCCCCGGTTTAGTCCTGGTTTAGTCCCGGTTTAGTCCCGGTTTAGTCCCGGTTTAGGTTTAGTCCCTGGTTTAGTCCTGGTTAGTCTGGTTTAGTCCTGGTTTAGTCCTGGTTTAGTTCCTGGTTTAGTCCTGGTCCTGGTTTAGTTGGTTTAGTCCTGGTTTAGTCCCGGTTTAGTCCCGGTTTAGTCCTGGTTTAGTCCTGGTTTAGCCCCGGTTTAGTCCTGGTTTAGTCCCTGGTTTAGTCCTGGTTTAGTCCTGGTTTAGTCAGTCTGGTTTAGTCCTGTTTAGTCCTGGTTTAGTCCTGGTTTAGTCCTGGTTTAGTCTTGGTTTAGTCCTGGTTTAGTCCTGGTTTAGTTCTGGTTTAGTCCTGGTTTAGTCCTGGTTTAGTTCTGGTTTAGTCCTGGTTTAGTCCTTTTTTAGTCCTGGTTTAGTCCTGGTTTAGTCCTGGTTTAGTCCTGGTTTAGTCCTGGTTTAGTCCTGGTTTAGTCCTGGTTTAGTCCTGGTTTAGTCCTTTTAGGTTTAGTCCTGGTTTAGTTCTGGTTTAGTCCTGGTTTAGTCCTGGTTTAGTCTTGGTTTAGTCCTGGTTTAGTCCTTGGTTTAGTCCTGGTTTAGTCCTGGTTTAGTCCTGGTTTAGTCCTGGTTTAGGTTTTTAGTCCTGGTTTAGTCCTGGTTTAGTCCTGGTTTAGTCCTGGTTTAGTCCTGTTTAGTCTGGTTTAGTCTGGTTTAGTCCTGGTTTAGTCCTGGTTTAGTCCTGGTTTAGTCCTGGTTTAGTCCTTTTAGTTTAGTCCTGGTTTAGTCCTGGTTTAGTCCTGGTTTAGTCCTGGTTTAGTCCTGGTTTAGTCGTCCCTGGTTTAGTCCTGTTTAGTCCTGGTTTAGTCCTGGTTTAGTCCTGGTTTAGTCCTGGTTTAGTCCTGTATAAATCCGTACTGGACCTGTTGTTGTTGTTGTTGTTGTTGTTGTTGTTGTTTGTGTTTTTAGCGTCGTCTGGCTCTCGCGTGGAGGCGGCGTCTGTGAGGACTTACTCCTGCTGAGGTGAGACCGAACGCCGTCCCTGAGCCCGTCACACCTGGAGTCGGGCGCGGCCGCTCGCAGCTCCACCGCGCTTAGACTAGTGGCCGCTGCCCGGTACTACACCCCAAAAAACACCCCTCAAACTGTGCGGGCGCCTGCGGGTTTCACAGAGGTCGGACTTTTTGGTCATTGTAAAATTTTTATATTCACCAAAAGAAAATAAGAGAAGAGAAGGGAAATTCCAGTGTTGCAACGCACCGTTTAAGAACAGAAAGAGAGGATTTAGTAGCGTCGCGTCGTCCTTTTTGGTACAAATGAAAAAAAGTGTGACGTGCAGCTCCACAGGAGGGACCCACAGCCCAGTTTAGTCCTGGTGTAGTCCTGGTGTAGTCCCAATTTAGTCCTGGTTTGGGTCATGTTTAGTCCTGCTTTAGTCCTGGTTTAGTCCTGGTTTAGTCCTGATTTAGTCCTGTTTTAGTCCCAATTTAGTCCCAGTTTAGTCCTGTTTTAGTCCCGATTTAGTCCTGGTTTAGTCCTGGTGGTTTAGTCCCAGTTTAGTCCTGGTTTAGTCTTGGTCTAGTCCTGGTTTAGTCCTGGTTTAGTCTTGGTCTAGTCCTGGTTTAGTCCTGATTTAGTCCCAGTTTAGTCCTGTTTTAGTCCCAATTTAGTCTTGGTTTCTCTGTTTGTTTGTTTGTTTGTTTGTTTGTCTGTTTGTTTGTTTGTTTGTTGTTTGTTTGTTTGTTTGTTTGTCTGTTTGTTTGTTTGTTTGTTGTTTGTTGTTTGTTTGTTTGTTTGTTTGTTTGTCTGTTTTGTTTGTTTTGTTTGTTTTGTTTGTTTGTTTGTTTGTTTGTTTGTTTGTCTTGTTTGTTTGTTTGTTTGTTTGTTTGTTTGTTTGTCTGTTAGCAACATAACTCAAAAAGTTATGGACCGATTTTGATGAAATTTTCAGGATTTGTTGGAAATGTGAAAAGGAAGAACTGATTTCATTTTGGGTTTGATCCGGAAGAAATCCTGGATTCTGAATCACTTTGAAATTTTAGTTCACATTGTGGTAAATGGGGCCAAACATTTAGTTTCTCAATATCTGGGTTAATTATTGACCAAACCCCATGAAATGTGACTCAGGGATGGACAATGGGATCCTCTTTCATATTCCAAAGGCTGATCCGGATCTGATCCAGAAGACGGATTTTATCTCAATTTATATAAAAAATGGGGGTGGTCCTTGGCGGAGGTCTGCGCTCTCTGACTGCTTTTCTAGTTTAGTCCTGGTTTAGTCCCGGTTTAGTCCAGGTTTAGTCCTGGTTTAGTCCACGTCAGCTCCGTTGGACTCCAATTTTCTAAAGCTGAAGTCGTCGCTCTTGTTTCTATAAGAAGTTGTTTTAGATCAAAATTGTGATTTAAAATGTCACAATTAGAACAGAACGATCCACAGGGGTCAGAGGTCAGACACCGACTCTGCAGATGCGGATTTAAAAAGAAGTTATTCATTTATTAGTAATTTATGAAGTCAGACCAAGTTTTTGTCTTTGAGTGTTTGGTTCTTTCTTCTCTTCTCTCCGTCAGGGCCCTGGGAGCCCGTCACTCGTCCACGGATCAAAACGAAAAGCAATGACCATTCTGCAATAACAGGACCGACCACAGGGGGCAGCACCGAGGAGACACCACCCCCGGGACCCGGCGCGCCCGTCTGCGCCCGTCAGCGCCCGTCTGCGCCCGTCAGCGCCCGTCTGCGCCCGTCTGCGCCCGTCAGCGCCCGTCAGCGCCCGCCCGAGGAGCCGCGGCGCTTTAAAACGACTCGAATCCACAAAACGTGCACAGACTGAAGCTTTATTTATTTATCGACGAAAAAAAAAGATGCGTCTGCAGTTTTAGAAGAAAAATATAACTTGACTCGGAACGGAAACGTGTGGAAAAAAAAGGACGAAAATATGTTAAAAAGTCCAAACGAGATTCAAACTCTGGATTCAAGTCGTTTTAAATTATGCAGATGTTCTGTGTTTCGTCGCGGAAACGGTTTGTCCCACTGCAAAAATCGTCCAAAAGAGAAACACCTGGTGACATCAGCAGGTGTAACGGAGTGTTGTGAGTGTTGTGTAGAGGGTTAAAGCCCCACTGTGGGACATTTTGTTGAATTAGAACAGTTAAAGCTCCACTGCGGGACATTTTGTTGCGTTACAAAAGGTTTGGACGTAGAACAAAGTCGGGTGACGGGAGTTTCCCCTCGTTTCTTTTTCTTTTTGTTCCACATTGTGTCTTTTAAACGAGATCATGTCACCTGGACGTTTTTTATGGCCGAACACGAATCAAAGCGGCGAGTGAAACCCGAGTCGACCCGAAGCATAAATATCGTAAATATCAAAGATCGGCGACGACAAAAGCCGCGTTTCTTTTGTTCGGCCGGAATCGGTTGAAGTGAAGTCGTAAATTTGTCCTTGAGTGAAACGCGCTCGGACCACATCACAGGGACGCCGGCTTTTGTCCCGCTGCAGCCCCAAACCCAGCCCGGATCTGGTTTTACAAGGGTCCGGTTTCTGCGCCGATGAAAGGGCGGGAGCGGCGGGAGCGGCGGGTGCGGCGGGAGCGGCGGGTGCGGCAGGTGCGGCGTATTGTCCGATTGACCACAGCTGTGTAGAACATAAATAAACCTGAGAGCGAAGACACGGAACACGAATAAACATGAACCACGTTAGTTAATTATGAATAAAAATTATTAAACTCAGAATAAAAAAAATAAAAATTCTGAATACAAGTTATTTAATTATGAATAAAAATTATGTAATTCTTAATAAAAATTATTAAATTCTGAATAAAATTATTAAATTCCGAATAAAAATATTTTAATTCTGAATAAAAATTATCTAATTCCAAATAAAAATTATTTAATTCTGAATACAAATACTGAATTAAAAAAAATAAAAAAATTCAAAATAAAAATGATTTAATTCTGAATAAAATTAATTTATTTCAGAATAAAAATGAGTTAATTCTGAATACAAATTATTTAATAAAAATAATTAAATAATTTCAAATAAGAATAAGAATATTTACTTCCAAATAAAAAATATTTAATTCCGAATAAAAATTATTTAATTCCAAATAATAATAAAAAAAAAAATCTTAATAAAACTTAATTCCGCTTTAAAAAGTCCATGTAAAACTTAATTACTAATGAAAACGATTATTTGGAATTAAATTAAATTCTGAAGTAAGTGACGTTTTATTCCGATTTTAAAGCCAAATTAATTTATTCCCGGATCATGTAAATGTTTTATCTTCTTAAAATAATTCCGGTCGTTCAGTGCAAGCTCGCTGGGTCGCACTTCTGACACCATCCTGGACGATCCGTTAGAACAGAGTTAACGCTTTACCACGGAACATCGGTTTGTCTGATAATTCGGTCGTTTTTTTTAAAGGATTCAATTATTCATTCGGTTTGATAAAGGATTCAGTTGGTTTTTTAGAGGATTTGATCAGTTTGTTAGAGGATTTGGTCAGTTTTTTGTAGGACTGGGTCGGTTTGTTGGGAGATTCAATCAGTTTTTTAGAGGATTCGGTCAGTTCGTCGGAGAATCCGGTCGGTTCGTTGAAAGATTCGATCAGTTTTTTAGAGGATTCGATTGGTTCGTCGGAGAATTCGGTCGGTTTGTTGGAGGATTGAGTCAGTTTGTTGGAGGATTGGCTCGGTTTGTTGGAGGATTCGATCAGTTTGTTGAAGGATTCGATCGTTTTTTTAGAGGATTCGATCAGTTCGTTGGAGGATTCGGTCGGTTCGTTGGAAGATTCGATCAGTTTGTTGGAGGATTCGATTGGTTCGTCGGAGAATTCGGTCGGTTTGTTGGAAGATTCGATTGGTTCGTCAGAGAATTCGGTTTGTTTGTTAGAATATTGGGTCAGTCCGTTGGAGGATTGAGTCGGTTCGTTGGAGGGTTCGATCAGTTTGTTGGAGGATTCGGTGATTTCGTCGGAGGGTTCGGTGGGTTTGTTGGCACATTCAGTCGATTTATTGGAGGATTTGGTTGGTTTGTCGGAGGATTCAGTCGGTTCAGTTAGTTCATTGGAGGTTTCGGCCGGTTTGTTGGAGGATTTGATCAGTTTATCGGAGGATTCTATCAGTTTATTGGAGGTTTCGGTCGGTTCCTCTGAGGATTCTTTTTGGGGGATTTTTGCAGTGGGACAAACTCGCTCCTTTGGTCTCGGTGGTCGTTTAAATCGCACACAAGCCATAAGTGAAGCCGGACTTTGTGGATTTTCGTGGCATCTGATATAAATATGTAAAAAAAAAAAAAAAAAAAGTTGCAGATTCGATGTGTCTACGCTGCATGTGACAAACTGCATTGGCAAATCTCTGGAGGCGGAGGATCGGGCGGCGGCGGCGATTTGTAAAACGTGCGTACTTTCTTCGGTTTTCTCGTTGATTTTTTACGATGACATTTCTTTGGGTTGTGTGTTGGATACCTTGTCCGTAACCGTTGCGTTGGCTCTTTCGTTGGACTCGTTTTAAAAGGTAAAAAACATGTTAACGACGCCGCGGCCGTACGTCTGCGCGGATCTCATGATTTCATCGTCATGGAAACCTAACGCTCAGTGGTTATGTCCAATTAAAGAGTTCCTCCTGGATCATGACTCCGCCCTCTCACTTTATTTCTGCTCTGTGTAAATGTTCTGTTTGTTCTGTTTGCACTGAAAGGTTTTGTGTTGATGCTCTGCAGCTCACGTCGACAACATTCTCTGGGGGTTTGACGCTAACTGGAGGCACTGCTCTGTCTGAAGCTCTAGTTAGAGTTCGACTAAAGGAACTGAAACAGGCTCTTTAAGTCACGTTTGTTTTTTTGTTTTTTCTTAAAGGACCCATTTGATGCAAAATAACTCTTTTCACATTGTATCTTCTGCACATAAACAAGCATAATTTGGGTTTTGGAACATAAATATAACATAAATCTGTGTATCATTCGTTCATTTGTTTTTCAAAATACAACCAAAAATAAGAAAATGATAAAACAACAATTTTCTTCATTATTTGTCTCCAAAACCAAAATGAAAAAACAGAAAATTATTCGTTTTTTCAGTTTTCGATTTGGTGTTTAAATGAAAAATGAAAAACTGACTTCCGTGACTGTGATGCCGACTGAACCAGGACTGATCCAAATCCGGGAACAGATCGGGACCAGAGCGGGACTGAGACCAAGACAAGGCTGGGACCAGACAAGAACCAGACCGAGACCAGAGCGGGACCAGACCGAGACTGAGATCAGAACTGAGACCGGGACCAGATCGAGACTGGGACCAGACCGGGACCAGAGCGGGACTGAGGCTCAGAGCCCACGGCAGGGCCAGAGCTCGAAGCTGAGGCTCGAACCCTGCGGAGGCTCTGAGTCAAAGCTCTGGTCCTGGTCTGGTCCCGGACCTGGATCAGTCTAGTTCAATCCGGCATCACAGTCACGGAAGTCATGTAAACGAGAAACGGCCGTTATCATTTTTTTTCATTCTTCATTTAAACACAAAATTGAAAACTGAAAAAACAAATCATTATCTGTTTTTTTTTTTTCCATTTCGGTTTTGGAGACAAATAATGAAGAAAACTGTTGTTTTTTTCGTTTTCTTATTTTTGGTTTCATTTTGAAAAACGAATGAACAAATGATACACGGATTGTCACAGCTCCCCCCCCCCCCCGTCCTGAGAAAGCACAGGCTCCGCCCTCCAAACGTGACGTAGACTCTGAGTGAGCCGCCCTTCCTCCGCCGTCTCAGGGAGGGAGGGGGAGACAGACGTGACCCTGATAGACGCAGGAATAAACTTTTATTCATCGTGGAGATACAGCGCGTTCAGCCGCATGTGTTGGACCCAGAATCGGACGAGGACTTTGAGGAGCACGAAGCTCAAGCACCGAGTCCACATCAACTGAACATTACTGATTGGTAAAGTTTTAATAAACACTAGTAGATCAACTTATTATATCATGTTCACTGCAGTGTACAACAATGATCTTATGCTGTCGCTTTTGTTTAGGTTCATGTGGGAATTGTCAGACGATGTGGGCAGAGGCGGTGGAGTGTTGGAGGGGGAGGGGGGCGGGTGTGAAGTGTTCTGCTACGTCAAAAGCGTCATAGGTGTATCTGCCGCGTCATCGTTGTAGCAGCTTTAGTTTGTTGTCACGTTGGAGGGAGGCAGAAATACGCTGCAATTAGTTAAAAAAAACACCAAATCAATTTAAAAAACACTTTGGCGACAAATACAAGACCCACACATCACTCTGAGAAGGTAGAAAGATCTGAAAAGTTGATTTTGCATGAGATGGTATAAGTTTTCTGACGATCTTAAAACATTTCAGATTGTTGCTGCATTCTCTTGAGCTCGGGACTCGAAGAAAACCGACCTCCACCTCGAGAAAGTGCAGTGGAACGGTCAATCAGATCAAGGTTCTGAAACACAAACTCGTTCGGCGCAGACTGAGTCATTTGTATTTACATCACATCAAAAATGTTGTCGCACACAGTAAACGGGGAGAATTGTGTTTTGGTCATTTTGATGGGTTAAGTTGTGTTAGTGAAGAGAAACTGTCTCTAAAAACTCTACAGTGACTTTTAGACTTTCGTTCACATTTGACAGAAACACCAGTTTTTTCTGAACATGTACCATATTTTTTGGATTATAAGGCGCATGAAGCGAATGGTCACAAAACGGTCAGATAAGTCAAACTTTATTCAACTCATTCACAAAAACTCTCAACATTGTTCAGTTGTAACACATAAAATACAAGACACACTCACTTTTTCAGTTCAGTTCTTCCACAAATCCATCAAACTCTTCATCTTCAGTGTCTGAGTTTTGGGTGATTTTGGCATCGAGCCCGGATTCCTCTCGTCATTATCCGAGTCAGTCTCATCGCTGTTACTTCGCTGTTCAGTGCCGCCTTCAACCAACTCAAGGCTCCGCTACAACTCGGACGACATTTGAGACTGGTCCCTGAGCCCGGGCGTCCACGATCCATCGGCAGATCGTGGCGTGACTCGTCCGGTGTTGCCTTCCTGTCCCCGTGAATGTGTTTTACTCCATGAGGCTCCTGACTACGCCGGCTGAAATGCTCTAACAATCCATCAAACGGTGCGGCTTCGTAGTTTACCAAAGTCGTACTAAAACATTCGGACAGATTTTTGAGCTCCGTGTGCCACGTAAAATCAGTTCGAGGTCAGTAAACACAACCAGAATGAACACATAAGGCTTTGGATTATAAAACGCACTGTCGATTTTTGAGAAAATTAAGGGATTTTAAGTGCGCCTTATAGTCCAAAAAATATGGTAATCGTCAAACGGACATTTAGACAAACATGAAGAGACATCGGAACAGAGCGAGTTTAAACGAATGAAGAATATTAAGTTTTAGATTTAAGAATATTAAATTTAGTTTAAGTAGATTTCACTTTAATATTTCGTGTTATTTAGTAGATCTGGATTATTTGTTTTATTTCAACAGATTTCCTGCTGGTTTCAGAATGTGTTTTTACTTATTTTAAGGGTTAAGGTCCAATTAAACTATAAAAATATATTTGAAATCCAACCCACTGACATTTCATATTGAAATGAGAAAAACACTGAAACCACAGTAAAAAAAGAAAAAAGAAAAAAAAATACACTGAAACAAACCAAATAATCCTGTTTTTCATAAATTAAAAAAATCCAATAAAATTTACTGAGGTCCTACTAAAAAATTAAGTTTAATTTAAGTAACTCTACATTATTTGTTTTATTTCAACAGATTTCCTGTTGGATTCAGAATGTGTTTTTACTTATTTCAAGGCAAAATTCCACTTAAATTATAAAAATATATATATATATATATATATATATTTCAAATCAACTCACGGACATTTTACATTGAAATTAGAAAAACACTGAAACCACAATAATACAAATATTTTGAAACAAACCAAATAATCATGTTTTTTTGTAAAAAAAAAAAAAAAAAGCTAAATTAACTAAAGAATATTAAGTTTCATTTAAGTAATTTTGAATCATCTGATTTATTTCAACAGAAAAGAAAAGTTGTGCAATGCAGCTTTAAATACTAAAAAAATATATATTTGAGATCAAACCCACTGACAGAGATTGGAACCAGGACTGATCCAAATCCGAGACCAGATCGGGTTTATAAAATGCACTGTCGATTTTTGAGAAAATTAACAGATTTTAAGTGCGCCTTATAGTCCAAAAAATACGGTAATTGTCAAACGGACATAACCGAGTCGCCGACAGCTAACATCAGACTCTGTTATTAGCAGGAGCTCGTGATTCCTGACATTACATTAAACCTTTTCGGGCTTCATATTTTCCCGACTGTTGTAGTGAAAAACGTTTACAGCAGACGTCGGGAAAACTGACTCAGATTTATCCACAACCGACATTCGACATTCAGCGGGGGAGTGTGTGCGTTGTGTCTCCATGGTAACCGCTGAACATTCTTCCATAGACATCCATGCCGATTGCAGAACCCCCCCAGCGTGACGTCACTGCAGAGTATCAACAACAACAAAAAAAACAGTTTACACTGAACGTCTGAGTAGAATTAAGAATATGTAACCTTGATTTGAGAAGCGTTTAAAAGTGCACTGTGTAACTTTTCTGTCTCCATTTAGAGGCTGTTACTCTGTCAAACTCTAGAATGTTCCATAGTGTGGCATTAGAGGGATCTCCGTGGAGACCAGGTGTTGTTACAGGTCGTGTCTGTGGTGAGGCGAGCACACTCGTCGTAAGGACACGTGTTTTCTTTTTTTTTTTTTTTTGAATTATCAACAAGTGAAAGTGAAATCTACAAAATGCCACCGTGGAGTTTTCAGGCAGAGCAAGAACATCGCCATGGAGACAAGTAGCAGCAGAGCCCCACGGGAAAGTTACACAGTGCACCTTTAAGTCAATTTAAAAGAGTATCCACAATGTTTATATTTATTTATAATCTGAGGAACTTTACCTTTACAGAATGAGTTGAATATTTATTTTTCCTTAAGAGGTTTTATTCAAGTCATTTTCTTCTTTATAGATCAAACTTCTTCAATATTCCACATCATCTTAAAGCCCCACTATGTAACTTTTTTTTTTTGTCTCCATAGAGTTTTTTGGAGCTTTTACAGGCAAAGCAAAATACTTTTTTTTTACAATGACCTGAAATGTCGCGCTGTAGGTTTGTGGAACTTCCGGTTTAAAGGTTGTATGGAGGATTTTTTTGTTTTGTTTCAAATTTTCATTGAAAGTTCAAAATACCATTACAGAAACTCAGCAGCTTTGTAATTATGATGACCAAAAAAAAAAAAAAGAATGAAAATCTATCAACTGTGGACGTGTTGAGGCCAGAGAAACATCAGCCAATAGAAAACGAGGCTGCCTCATTTTCTATTGGCTGTTAGGTTGTCAGTCAAACTCCTTATGTTTCTAGTGTAACTGACTCATCGGCGCGCGGGGATTATGTGGTTTATGCAACGGTTTTTAGAGGCTTTTTCAAACTGTCGCTTCCTCGCAAATCGCATAAACTTTGTTGCGACGGCGACAAGAATCCACGACCAGTTCGCCGCAAAAGAAAGTCCATTTTTGAGGTCGCTGAAAGAAGAAGAGAAGGAGAAAAGGAGTGAGAAGACAAACTAAGGTGATTCTTGGAGATTCCTTCCAGCGATTCCTTTGTGGAGTTTGTTGGTTGAAGATTTGGTGATGGGGCAGATTTATGAAGCTGCTCTCCTCAAGTGAAGTTAGAGTCAGATCTGTGGAGAGGTGAGCTCACTCACTAAAGGAACACGATTTCAAAGGTTTATTGTTCTTGTCTGATAAGTTACACAGTGGAGCTTTAAGTTTAATTCTTTCTTTACTTTAAACTTAAAAAACAAAACAAACAGTTTGATGAGTCTGAGTACAAAGATCCTTTATTGACACATTTAGACAAACATGAAGAGACAACGGAACAGAGCGAGTTTAAACGACTGAAGAATATTACGTTTTAGATTTAAGAATATTAAGTTTAGTTTAAGTAGATTTCACTTTAATATTTCGTGTTATTTAGTAGATCTGGATTATTTGTTTTATTTCAACAGATTTCCTGCTGGTTTCAGAATGTGTTTTTACTTATTTCAAGGGTTAAGGTCCAATTAAACTATAAAAATATATTTGAAATCCAACCCACTGCCATTTCACATTGAAATTAGAAAAACTGAAACCACAGTAAAAAAAAGAAAAAAAAAAGAAAAAAAAATACACTGAAACAAACCAAATAATCCTGATTTTCATCAATTAAAAACATCCAATAAAATTTACTGAGGTCCTACTAAAAAATTAAGTTTAATTTAAGTAACTCTACATTATCTGATTTATTTCAACAGATTTCCTGTTGGATTCAGAATGTGTTTTTACTTATTTCAAGGCAAAATTCCACTTAAATTATAAACTATATATATATATTTATATTTATATTTATATTATATTTATTTGAAATCAACCATTGACATTTTATACTGAAATTTGAAAAACATTGAAACCAGAGTAAAAAAAAAAAAAACACTATGAAAAATCTCTAATAATTCTGTTTTTTGGTAGATTAAAAATATCCAGTAAAATTTACTAAAAAAAATTAAGTTTAATTTAAGTAACTACATTATTTGATTTATTTCAACAGATTTCCTGTTGGATTCAGAATGTGTTTTTACTTATTTCAAGGCAAAATTCCACTTAAATTATAAAAAATATATATATATTTGAAATCAACTCATGGACATTTTACATTGAAATTAGAAAAACACTGAAACCACAATAATACAAATATTTTGAAACAAACCAAATAATCATGTTTTTTTGTAAAAAAAAAAAAAAAAAAAAAAAAAAAGTTAAATTAACTAAAGAATATTAAGTTTCATTGAAGTAATTTTGAATTATCAGATTTATTTCAACAGAAAAGAAAAGTTGTGCAATGCAGCTTTAAATACTAAAAAAATATATATTTGAGATCAAACCCACTGACAGAGATTGGAAAAACATTTTTAAAAATCAAAATAAAGTAAATAATCATGTTTTTGTAAATAAAAAAATACATTTAAATGAACTTAATATTCTTAAATAAGTCTTTTAAACTCCATTGTTTAGTTTCAAATCTAAAAATAACTCTTTATTCTGAAGCTTGTGACCAGTTTTTCCAAGCTTGATAAAAAAGTCCCGTTTTTCCCGTCGTCGGGAGCAGCAGTAACGTGAACGTGTCAGTAGGTGGCGCTGTCCTCTCTGCGATCACAGTCTGGGTTTGTGGTGCGGCCGCCGGACAGTCTGCGCTTTAAATACACAAAGAAACAAAAAACAAAAAAACAAAAGACGGAGGAGACGACGTGGAGAGAATATATTAAAGTCAGATCCATGCAGCAGCTACAACACCAAATAACTTAAAGACGCACAACCGGAGACTGCACAACTGAGAGACGCACAACCGGAGACACACAACCGGAGACACACAACCGGAGACACACAACCGGAGACACACAACCGGAGACACAGCGCTCACACAGTCCAGAGTTTGAGGTCGTCTTGTGTTTAAAAAGCCGTTCATTTTCGAAGAAGGAGGAAGAAGCAGGAGGACGAGGAGGACGAGTTCAAAATGGATGCCGGAGTTTTGGAGACTTCTGACCCTGAAAAGTGAGATTACTGATGAAAACTTAAAGTGTGCATGACGATGCTCTAGTTTTGAGTGGGTTGGTGGGATAAAACCTGTTGTAAATGTAATTTCTGCAAGTTTTTGTGGAGAAAAGTTGAAAAATGTGTTGAAAATGACAGGAAAATCTCAAACATACTGATGAGAACTGAGAGCTCTGTTCTACTCTATTATTTGACGATTCTCTAATTTTGACTTAAAATGATAGAGAATTTACATTTACAACTGGTATTATCAAAAGTTCTTAAGACCAATCAAGACATTTTTTTCTTGATTGGTGAAAAAAATCAAGAAATTTGAAAAATGTGTTAAAAATTATAGAAAAATCTGAAACATTTCTGACGTTGCACTGGGAGAACGAGCTCTGTTCTGTTTTATTATTTGACAGTTCTCTCATTTTGACTTAAAATGACAGGATAAAACCTGTCGTAAATGTAAATTATACTTTTTTCACATAATTAAGAAGCAATTTGGGAAAAAAAGCTGCAAAATGTGTTAAAAATTATAGAAAAATCTGAAACATTTATGACGTCGCACTGGGAGAATGGGCTCTGTTCTGTTTTATTATTTGACGATTCTCAAATTTTTACATAAAATGGTGGGATAATACCTGTCGTAAATGTAATTTTGATAATTTTTTTCACAATTTGAGAAGAAATTTTTGAAGAAAAGTTGAAAAATTGTGTTAAAAATTACAGGAAAATCTGAAACATTGATGTCATCACACTGGGAGAATGAGCTCTGTTCTATTCCATTATGTGACGATTCTCTAATTTTTACTTAAAATCATATAGAATTTACATTTACAACAGGTATTATCATAAGTTTTTCCACAAATCAAGAAAAACTTGTGAAAAAAAAGTTTAAAAATGTGTCTGTTCTCCCAGTACGACGTCATCAATGTGCTTCTGTTATTTGACGATTCTCTAATTTTGACTTAAAATGATGGATAAAACCTGTCATAAATGTAAATTTGATCAATATTTTCACAAATGAAGATAAATTTGTGAAGAAAAGTTGGAAATTGTGTTGAAAATTACAGGAAAATCAGAAGAACACGAAGGACATCGCACTGGTAAAATGAGTTCTATTCTCTTCTATTATTTGACGATTCTCTAATTGTGACTTAAAAGGACGGGACAAAACCTGTCGTAAATGTAAATTATATACATTTTTTCACAAATTAAAAAGAAATTTGTGAAGAAAAGTTGAAAAATGTGCTGAAAATGACAGGAAAATCAGAAACATTGATGACGTCGCACTGGGAGAACAGGCTCTGTTCTGTTCTGATTTTCCTGTCATTTTCAGCACATTTTTCAGCTTTTCTCCACAAATTTCTTCTTGATTTGTGAAATATAATATAGAATTTACATTTACAACAGGCATTATCATAAGTTTTTTCACAAATCAAGAAAAAATTGTGAAGAAAAGCTGAAAAATGTGTTGAAAATGACAGGAAAATCTGAAATACATTGATGATGTCGCACTGGGAGAACGACCTCTGTTCTATTTTATTATTTGACGATTCTCTAATTTTGACATAAAATGGTGGGATAACATCTGTCGTAAATGAAATTTTGTAAATTTTTTTCACAAATTGAGAAGAAATTTGTGAAGAAAAGTTGAAAAATGTGTTAAAAATGACACGAAAATCTGAATAGAATAGAGTCTGTTTTCCCAGTACATCATCAGTGTGCTTCTATTATTTGACGATTTTCTAATTTTGACTTAAAATGGTGAGATAAAACCTGTTGTAAATGTAAATTATATAATATATATTATATGTTGACAATTACAGGGGAAGCTGAAGAACACTGATGATGTCGCACTGGGAGAACAGGTTCTTTTCTGTTCTGTTATCTGATGATTCTCTAATTTTGACTTAAAATGATGGAATAATAAATGTTGTAAATGTAAATTTGATACATTTTTTCACAAATCAAAAAGAAATTTGTGAAGAAAAGTTGAAAAATGTGCTGAAAATGACAGGAAAATCAGAAACATTGATGATGTCGCACTGGGAGAACAGGTTCTGTTCTGTTCTATTATTTGACAATTCACAAATTTTTACAAAAATGGTGGGATAAAACCTGTCATAAATGTAAATTATACATTTTTTTTTTTCACAAATCAAGAAGAAATTTGTGAAGAAAAGCTGAAAAATATGTTGAAAATGACAGGAAAATCTGAAACACATTGATTGATTGAACACGTCGCACTGGGAGAAGAGGCTCTAAACGTTTTGCTCTCTTCCTCCTCCTCGTCCTCCTCGTCTCCTCGTCCATTTGTCCCTCGCCCTGATGGCCCCTCCCTCCCTCGCCCCTTAGCCCCGCCCCCTGGCCGGCGGCGCCTTGTTATTGGTCCGGGACAGCAGCACGCACACGCACGAGGCGTCGATGCGGATCCACCTCCAGCCCATGCGGTTGTTAGCGTCTTTGGTCAGCGCTCGCACGAACGACGGTTTGGCGATGCATTTGCTCTTCCACTGCTTCTTATCGATGCCCAGGCAGCTGGCGCCGTCCACGCCCGTCTCCTCGTGGCGCCCGTCCAGCGCCCGCTCAGAGCGCCGGCACCGCGTCTCGTAGAAGTACTGCTTGATGGGTCCGCTCTGCGTCTGGATCTCCTGGATGATGGTCACCTTGTTCCCCTTCGTGTCCATCGCCGTCGTTTTGTTCGTGACCCAGACGTTCTCCGACTCGCACACCGACCTCTGGCCCCACCGCATCTCCGTCAAGTGCGACCTTTTCTCGCGCTTGACCCGGTCGCCGTCCAGATGCGCGTCCCAGCTCAGCTCCTCCCCCTCCTCCAGCATGAGCAGGGGGGGCGGGGCCTGCGGCGGCGACGTGCTGAACAAAACTCGTGGGTGAGCGTCCAAAAACATGTCCCCGTCAAATAATCCGTCCAAGTCCACGAGTCCCACGTCCGAGTTCTCCTCCGAACTCGTTCCTGTCCTTGCCGGAGTCAAACCTGCGGCGTTCCTCCGGCTCGCGGGTCGAACGGCGGCGCCAGAGTCCTGCATTTCCTTTTTACTATAAGAATCCACGTCACTTTTGTACGTTTTATCGTCTCTTTGCCCCTCGGTAAGATCCGGAGTCCAGACCGGCGAAGGTTCTGTGGGCGGAACCTCCAAAGAGTTCTCCGAGTTCAGATTGTAAACTCCACTATCGCCCTGAATCATAAAATCCCTTTGGTTCTGCTCTTCGGCCATGTTGTAGTCCACTGGAGCTGATTTGTAGTCCGCTGGGAGAAAGCTGTCGTCCTGGGGCTGCTGGGAAGTGTAGTCCTTTGGTGCGAAGTTGTAGTCCTTGGGGGCGGAGTTGTAGTCCTTGGAGGCGGCGTTGTAGTCCTTGGGGGCGGAGTTGTAGTCCTTGGGGGCGGAGTTGTAGTCCTTGGGGGCGGAGTTGTAGTCCTTGGGGGCGGAGTTGTAGTCCCGGGGCTGCTGGGAGCTGTAGTCCGGAGCATGGTGCGGCGGCGGAGGAAGTGATGCGGCTGCGATCCGGACGGAGGGCTCGTGAGGGAAGGGCAGGGCCGAGGCGATCACCATGGCAACCAGGGGAAGCCAGTGCATCACTCCCAAAACAGATCAGCTGAAAAAAGAGAAAAGAAAAAAGAAAAACGAGGTTAGAGTGTGTTACCATGGAAATGCCGTTGTTTTGCTTGGAATGTTCCACAGTATGAGATTATTTATAGGTATTTTTCTCCATGGAGGCTTTGTAAATGACGCCCGCCAGGTCAGATCTGTGGAGAGGCGACCCCCGCGCTTTTTCACGGTCTTTGAACGATCATAAACAAGCTTCATTACACGTGTTTGTAGGTTTAATGCCGAACTGTGGAACATTTCGGACCAAACACAAGTGAAGTGAAGACAAGCGAGTGGAATCAACTGAACCAAGACTGAACCAGGTTTGAACCGGGACTAAACCGGGACCGAGCCGGGACTGAACCAGGAATAAAACAGAACTAAAGCAGGACTGAATCAGGATTAAATCAGGACAAAACCTGGAGAAAACCTGGAAAAAAAACAGGACTAAACCAGGACTGAGCCAAGACTGAACCAGACTGAACCAGGACTGAACCAGGACTGAACCAGGACTGAACCAAGCCTGAACCAGGACTAAACCAGGACTGAACCGAGACTGAACCAAGACTGAACCAGGACTAAACCAGAACTGAACCAGGACTGAACCAAGACTGAACCAGGACTAAACCAGGACTAAACCAGGACTAAACCAGGACTGAACCAGGACTGAACCAGGACTGAACCAGGACTGACTAAACCAGGACTGAACCAGGACTAAACCAGGACTGAACCAGGAGACTGAACCAGGACTGAACCAGGACTGAAACCAGGACTGAACCAGACTGAAACCAGGACTGAACCAGGACTGAACCAGGACTGAACCAGGACTGAACCAGAGACTGAACCAGGACTGAACCGAGACTGAACCAGGACTGAACCAGGACTGAACCAGGACTGAACCAGGACTGAACCAGGACTGAACCAGGACTGAACCAAGACTGAACCAGGACTGAACCAGGACTCCACAGCTCAGCCTTTGACTTGATCTTTGGGTCTTGATCCGTCCCTGTCCACAGTCGGAGCAGGATTATGTCAGAGGTCAGAGACTCAAACACTTTTCCTGCTGCAGATGACGTTCAGTTTTTATCACAGACAAACGTGTTTCTCTGTTTCCTGCTGAAAAACCCAAATGAAGCAGCACTTTTAACAAAAAACAAACTCCTCATGAACTCAGAAACAGTGACATGATTCAGAGTTGATTCTGTGTCTCTGTTCAGTGCAGCTTCTGCTTCAGTCTGAAACATTCACGTTTTAACTCCACTGTGTCCCTCCTCTTTGTGTTTAAAATACAAACTACAGATCAATTTGTAGTTTTCAGATTCTACAATGTGACGGTGTCAAACTCTCAGGCCTCGTTCACACTAGTTCATATGTGAGTGGTTTTGTTTGTGTGTGCAGTGTTCGTTCACATTAATCTGATGGAAAACGGCTCCAGAGACGGAACGATCTGGTGCCTCCAGCTCCACGAGTTCATGTTGGTCCAGATGTGACGGGGACTCCTGAAAACTCTGATACTCTGATGTGTGTCTGTCACCGCCAACTCACTCACCCACAAAACACTAAGAGACACAATATGTGTCCATTCATTCCTATAATCGTATGCAAAAAGTTGAAGTTGAAAAGATGAAGAGTCTAACATGAACCATCTCCAACGCGACAGAAACACAGAACAGACTCAGCATCAGCAGAACATCCCTCTGTCACAGAGAGAACACTCATATAGGTGAGTTTCGTTGTTGACAAAAGCGCGCGTTGCATGCTGGGAATTATTTTGGTCGGCGGCAAGAAACACTAATTCAACATGATGGACGGAGCGAGAAAACACGTAAAGGGTATTGATCCCGGTTATTTATCCAGTCTAATGGCAGAGGACCCAAGACCATTTGACCAGAAATTGGTCATAAACATCGACGGACGACAAATCACCCTTTTCAACCCCGACAGAGTCTGGACCAAACCAAACTTCTGGTCAGAATCTCCAACTACCCTGGACAAATATTCACTTGGGCGACATCCACAATGACTTGGTGAAACTCCTGGGCCATTCACAGCAGAAAAGATGAAAACCTCCAAGAGTCTCGATGTGTTGTTGAACTTGTTGGAGTCCACGGTTTGTTAGGATCTTCTACGTTTGCTCTGCGGATGTTTGAAAGTCGTTTAATTCACCGTTAGTGGTTCTTTTCACTCAGAATACGAAAAAGACATTTTCCTTCTTCTGTGCTTCTATTTGTGCGTCTGATAATGCAGCAGGAATTTACCATTATCAGGGATAAATACACGAGGTTACGAACTGTGTTTGACGCTACTGTGTTTCTGCCTCCGACCAAAATATTTCCCAGCAGCAACGCGGACTTTTAATAACAATGACGTCAGCTGAAACTCGACTATTCCACTGAGTCGTGAACTTTAGTCCGACAGAAGCTGAACCACATCAGCGACACAAGGAAAGAACTGTTTTTTTTTGAGCGCTCAGTTTATGCAAATGAGTCATGTGGTTTTAAGTTTCGTTTCTGTAAAATGTAAACAAATGTGCTCAAAGCTGTGAGGACGGGGAAAACTTGACTGTTTTTAAACTCGCCATCAGCTGCTGCAACTTCAGACTTCCATGTTTTTACGTCGCGACACCAACCGATCACGTGACGAGTGTTTCAGGCGGTTTTGCGTTACCGTGTGGACAGGGAAGACTTTGATTGCGGACACAGAAACGACGTGTCTGGACGCAGATCGTTTCCGATACGATGATACGATGATACTGGATCCGTTTTAGTGTAAACGGGGTAAAACATGGGGGCAAGTGTCTGATTTTCCTGTTGATCACATTCTACTTTACCATGAAATAACCAAAAGGTAAACTCACAAATGTTGAACCTGGTATTTTCAGTTAGTGACTAAACCCGACCTGGGCATCGTGCAGCTCCGGAGCCACAGACGGTCCTTTGGTCGACTCCCGTTTAAACTTATTCGGATTTACAAAATAAACATACACTGTAAACCTGAACGTTCAAAATAAATAAACAGATTAAGTTGTGTTTACTCAAAGTTTTAGAAATGGTCCAAATAACTTAATTATGTCAAGTTGCTGTAACATGTTCTTCTTTTTGAGTAATTTTAACTTTTTTTTTTTTTAAAGGGAACTATTTTGGGTAAAAAGGTTCGAGTTAGTAGAATTAAATATTTAAACGCTGAGAATGATAAAGTCCTGTTATTTAATGTTGTTAAATAATAATAATAATGTTGGTTAATGTAAAAATGGTGCGCTGTCCCTGTCTCAAATAAATAAATAAATACATAAAAATAAAATGTTTCTATTGTTTCAAGCAGGGATGATTTAAAAAATAAACTTAATTTGTACAGTACTTGTTTAAATACAAGAAAATAAGAACTAAAATCCATCATAACAAATAAATTACAATCACATAACAGATTTTTTTTTGCCTTAAACAGAAAAGTCATATTATAAATGCAAATATGTGACTTTTAAGTTCATCCAGTTCTTCATAAGTTCATAAATTCTGGTAAGTTATTTGGGTTTAAAGTTATTTTAAGCTTTGATTCATGTCTGGACTAAAGCTGCACTGGTTTTTATTTTAGAGGTGTTTTTGTAAATGACATTTTTTATTTGCCAGACTCACTTTTCCATCGCTTAGTCATGACATAAACTCTTGCCGGCTCGTCAGAACAGTGAGATTTATTGCTTTTTATAAAGAAATACAGTTAATATTCTGCAGAACTGACTGAAGCATCTTGGCCTCCACAATATTTTCTGTTTCTCACGTGGCCCAGAGGAAAAAATAATTGCCCACTGCTGGACTAAACCCTAAAACTCACAGTAATCATCTCTACATGCTGCCCCCTACAGGCCAGTTAATAAGCAGCAATAACGTGTCCTACCACAATTATGCAGACGACACTCAGATCTACGTCTCTCTGGCAGCAGGAGACTATGGACCAGTGGACTCACTTGGTCACTGCATCCAACAGATCAGTGTGTGGAGGCAAAACAACTTTCTCCAGCTAAACTCTGACAAGACTGAAGTCATAGTGTTTGGTCCACAGAAACAAAGGGACAGTGTCAGCATCACCTCCAGTCTCTCTCTCTAAAACCTTCAAATCAGGCAAGAAATCTCAGGGTAATAATGGACTCAGACTTGAACTTTAACAGCCACATCAAATCAATAACATCTGCAGCCTTTTACCATCTAAACAACAGAGCAAAAATCAAAGGTTTACTGTCTAAATCAGACTTGGAGAAACTTATCCATGCGTTTGTCTCCAGTAGATTTAGATACTGTAATGTTCTGCTCACTGGTCTCTCCAAACGAGCTGTGAGACGCTGCAGAACATCCAGAACATCCAGAACATCCAGAACATCCAGAACATCCACAACATCCACAACATCCACAACATCCAGAACATCCAGAACATCCAGAACATCCAGAACATCCACAACATCCACAACATCCACAACATCCACAACATCCACAACATCCACAACATCCAGAACATCCATCCCAACATCCAGAACATCCAGAACATCCAGAACGCTGCAGCTCGGGTCCTGACTCGAACTAGGAAGTACGAGCACATAAGTCCTGGTCTCAGGTCTCTGCTCTGGCTCCTGTGGCTCAGAGACTTTAAAGCAGCTCTGTTTGTACAAGTGTCTCCATGACCGAGCACCAAAGTCCATCTGTGACATGTTAGTGTCATATGAACATCTCACACTCTGAGGAGCTCAGGGACCAACTCCTGCTGGTGCCCAGAGTCACGACTAAACAAGGGGAGTCAGAGTTTCAGGTTCATGCAGCTAAAACCTGGAACAGTCTGAACATGTGAGACAGACTCTTCTGTGACGCTGTTTAAATCCAGACTCTAAACATTTCTGTTTAACTGTGCAAAAAACTGAAAGGTTTTCATTCCGCACTCTTCTCTCCAATTTATGTCTCTCTTTTTGAATTTTAATCTTCATGATTATTTATGTTTTGATTTGTTTTTATTATGATTTTAATGTATTTCTTCTTCTGTTAATTACTTTATTATTCTTTTGTTAAACTTTATTATTACTATTACTATTGCTATTATTATTAATCTATTTTATTTTAATTTAATTTATTTATTTATTTTTGTTCTAGGTTTTGTTTTGTTTCTTCTTGGGGTTATTTTTTGGAATAAATTGCATAAATATGATGTTCGTTATACATAATCTGTAATGTGCTTTCAAAATTTATAAATACATTTGTAAAAAAAATAAAATAAAAACTCACTGTAATACGACATCATTTCACATTTGAACAATATTCATTTTAGCTGCCTCCTTTTATTAATTAATATTGAACAATAAAATGCTGTGATGTCGTCTGAACTCAACAATGTGCATTTTTCATGACCAAAGCCAGAACAGTTCAGGCTCCAGAGCAGCGAGCGTCAGATCAGCTCTGCTCAAACCTCTGGAGAAATAAGAAGGAACAGTTGAGACGATTTTCCCCGAACGACGTCATCTGAAGTGAGTCCAAACTCCTCCACGAAGCAGAAAGAAAACAAACTGGACAAGAGAAGAGTGAAGTGTCTCGTTCTGTGTCTCTTCGTAATAAAAGGATTCAACATCATCTTTATTTAAACTAAATATCGGCCTGAGCTGGAGATCGGCTTTAAGCACTAAACAGGGCAAATATCGGTGTGATATATCGGCCAAACTGATGCAAACTGATCTGAGGTCAGTGAAAAAGTTGCCACCTGAATCCCCTGAATGTCTGAAAGTGTCGTCTGAAGTAAGTGTGGGTGATATTTTTAAACACGATATGGATTCTGACATATTGTACATGACGATTTAATCCTTAAATATTCTGATTTCACCACTTTGTTTCGTTTGTCTCCTCTGCACTCGCCGCCTCCTCACTTTTGTGTCCCTCTCCTCCCACAGAACTCGTCTCAAAACAAAGTACCACTGGCTCCATTATTTGGAGATACTTCAGTTTCAAGGCGTCGGACGAACAGCAGACAGACTCCACCGTCATGAACGTCAAAAGTTTGTGCCAACCAAAGATTCTAGAACCTAAAACCTTTTCCACCATGTACAGACTCAGCATCAGCAGCACATCCTCTGTCACAGAGAGAACACTCATATTCCACTGAGTCACTGTGTCCTTTAGTCCAACAGAAACTGAACCACATCAGACACAAGGAAAGAACTGTTTTTTTTTAGACTTAATTTATGGAAATGAGTCATGTGGTTTTAAGTTTGTGTAAAATGTAAACAAATGTGTCAAAGCTGAATTAAACACATGATAATGTCAAACTGAAGAGGCTCTAGAGTCGTTATGTTTATATGTCGTCAAGTTTAGTCATACAGAAGATTTTACTGAAGAATCTGCTGCAGTGGTGATGTTCTGTTATCACGACGTGTTGGACACACTGTATGTGAACGCAGATCAACAACGAGCCAAACCCGGTTTTCACGAGCCACGAAACTGAGCGTCTTAAAGTCTTCCAGACACTTTACAATCTTTACATTTGTGGAGTGAAAAGCTCGAGTGAAAAGCCGCCACTTTCGAAGGCGTAGATGAGATTTAACACACAGGATGAACAGTTTGGATCAACAAACAGGTTTTCTGCAACACGTTTTTCTCTGACTGACTAGAGATGGACATTCGATGAAATTTTCTTAATCGATCGTTGGGAGAATTAACGATCAATTATCGATTAATCATGAACGTTTTTATATTAAAATGATCATCATTATTATTACTATCTGCACTAATCTGCATAAATAAATTCAACTTTACGACATATAAACATAACGACTCTAGATCCACATCAGCTGTTTGACATTATAATGTGTTTAATTCAGTTTTGTTCAAATCTCACAGAAACAAAACTTAAAACCACATCACTAATTTACATAAACTAAGTGAAGATAAAACTCCAGCTCTTGTGTCGCTGATGTGGTTCAACTTGTGTTGGATTAAAAGACATGACTCAGGTGAATACAGGTCAGTGTGACCAGATTTGTGTTTGTCAAAACCAGGACAGCGTACGGGGGGAGGGGGGCGGGGCCTCGTCATCCACATTGAGCGACTCTCACCTGGAAAAACTTTTTCCCACTGGACACAGAAACATATGTGCTGCTTTATCCACTGTGCACATGGACTCACACTTGTCCCAACGCAACGGAAAGTGTGGAATTTCTTCTACAAATCCTGGTTAAATCCACATTTGTGCTTCGGTTCGTTACAGACTGACCCACTGTTTGTGTCTCGCTCCTTCTGATGCAGAGACACATGTACACACCTGTTTGGTCACGACACACAAACATACATTCAGATTGTCCATTAAAATGAACGTAATCGATGAAATTCTTAATGATCAATTATCGATTAATCGACTAATCATGCCCATCCCTATAACTGACTTCTGCCTCTGTTACCCATAATGCATTGTGACCACTTCCTGAGGATTTCAAAATAAGATGCAAGTGAACCAAACCAAGAGTGCAGAGATCATTTTTAACAAATGTCAAGTTTTTAGCATGAAATTATAACAGATGAATTAGAACATATTTATTACTAAATTATGATAAACCTTTTTAACCCTTCGCTGAAACACACAGAACAGTAGAACTTTTACAATAGTGTTTTAAACGTTGAGTTTTGCAGTGGATTGTGGGAAACCTGAAACATGGATCTGTTAAAATAATGAACATCTTCAGCTTCCGACGCTGAAGAAGCTCATGGTTCTGGTTCTGGTTCTGGTTCTGGTTCTGGTTCAGTTACAGAGTTAATGCAAAGATGAGCTTGAGCTGAGTTGTTTTATTTTTGAATGAGAATAAACGTGGTCAGTCTCATCATCAGAAGAGCCTCGAGTCAGAAAATCCATGTTCAGGTCATGTTACAAATTGTTACAAATGAAACTGTATTTCAAGTTTTAAATATTTTAAAAAGTAAATATTAATATTAATAAATATATTAAACCCTTAAAATACAGCAAAAATGTTTGAGGAAATAATGATTTGGGTGGAAATGTCGTCTTAAGTGGAACAGGGTTAATAATTGTCTGATTTTCAGACAACAACTTGCAAAATGTTCAGTAATTCGAGCTCTACAACCTTCATTTCATTTTTATTTTAAATCTTTTTCTTTTAATAAAGCATTGGTGGGTTTGTAAACCAACAAATTAAGTAATTCTGGCCTTAGCTAATGCTGTTATACATGATTATGCATTTTCCTGTCAATATCTCTAAAAATGTTGATGTTGCAGCCATTTTTAATTGGTAAACATCCAAAAGTTTACTAATTCTTCCCTGATCCAGGGATTATTCCCTGTTACTTTCATCAAATAAACATTCAGTTGTTCAAGACAAATGTTGCTGACAAACCAATAGAAGAGGGAATGATTTTCTGACTAGTGGGCCTTCTGACTAGTGGGCCTTCTGACTAGTGGGCTTTCTGACTAGTGGGCCTTCTGACTAGTGGGCTTTCTGACTAGTGGGCTTTCTGACTAGTGGGCTTTCTGACTAGTGGGCTTTCTGACTAGTGGGCCTTCTGACTAGTGGGCCTTCTGACTAGTGGGCCTTCTGATGAAGGGTGTAACCTAATAAATTGAAATGGAATGAAATTATTATTTTTGGATACAGGGATTTTTTTTTTATGTGTCAGAAGTTCTGCCTTTTTGCACAAAAAAAGACCTTGTGGAATTTGTCAGATTTATTTTCACAGTTGTATTTGGGAGGTTATTTTTCCTCTACAAATATCCAGATAAATGTCGTCAGTGTTGGGGAGTAACAGATTACATGTACAGGAGTTACATAATCAGAGTACAAATGATGAGTAACTGTATTCAGTTACAGTTACTGTTTCAGTGAGTGGTAATTGGATTACAGTTACTTTGTTGAAATAAATGGATTAAACAGAGGGATTTTCCTGTTTTCACATTTTGGGATAAACCAGGACTAAACCAGGTCTAAACTAGAACTAAACCAGGACTAAAACCAGAACTAAACTCGGACTAAAACTAAAACTAAACTAGGTCTAAACCAGGACTAAAACCAGAACTAAACTAAAAAGCATGACAATATCAAGTAATCCAAAATATTCAGATTACATTACTCACTCTAAGTAATTTAATGGATTACATTACACACTACATTTTGGGGTGTGTAATCTGTAATCTGTAGGGGATTACATTTTAAAAGTCACCTTCCCAACACTGAATATCGCATATCGAGATAACACAAAATATATTTCGATATATATTTTAGTCTCGGTCTCCGGCCTCAGTGTTCAGGAACACAGCTCTGACCCAAACTAAACTGATCCTTTGTTTGAGGCTCGTAAAACTCCCGAGGAGCCAGAGCGGCTTTAAAGACGAAGCTTTAACTCGAACTCAGAGTTTAAATCACTTTTACTGTTCTGGAAATGTTCTGTTCACCCAAAAACAACGAAATCAACATGTTTTATAAGTTTCAGTTTAGTTTTTGATCAGGTTTGTCAAGTTTCTGTGAACAAATTGTCAAATTAAATTAAAGAAATGTAAATGAAAAGAACAGTAAAATAAAAGTGAAACAATGCAAAGTGCACTCAGATGAACGATGTTTTTTAAATAATGTTTCGGCAAAAAAAATAAAAATTTTTTGTCTCGGTCTCAGTCTCGGTCTCGGTCCTGCTCTTGTCTTGGTCTCAGTCTCGGTCTCAGTCCCGGTCTTGTCTCGGTCTCAGTCCGGTCTCAGTCCGGTCTTGTCTCGGTCTCAGTCTCGGTCTCAGTCCCGGTCTCAGTCCCGGTCTTGTCTCGGTCTCAGTCCGGTCTCGTCTCGTCTCAGTCCGGTCTCAGTCCCGTCTCAGTCTCAGTCTTCTCAGTCCCGGTCTTGTCTCGGTCTCAGTCCGGTCGTCGGTCTCGTCTCAGTCCCGTCTGGAGTCTTCTCGTCCGGTCTCAGTCCTGGTCTCAGGTCTCAGTCTCAGTCCCGGTCTTGTCTCGGTCTCTCGGTCTTGTCTCAGTCTGTCTCAGTCGTCTCAGTCTCGGTCTCAGTCTCTGTCCCGGTCTCGGTCTCAGTCTCAGTCCTGGTCTCAGTCTGGTCTCAGTCCTGGTCTTGTCTCGGTCTCAGGTCTGGTCTCAGTCTGGTCCGGTCTCAGTCTCAGTCCTGTCTCTTGTCCGGTCTCGTCTCGGTCTCAGTCTCGGTCTGGTCTCGGTCTCAGTCCGGTCTCAGTCCGGTCTTGTCAGTCCGGTCTCAGTCCCTCAGTCCTGGTCTCCGGTCTTGTCTCGGTCCTGGTCTTGTCTCGGTCTCAGATCTCTCAGACGACCGAGACTTTTTGTACATTTGAGAATGAGTGACGTAGGCTTGTGGGCGGAGTCTCGTACTACTAACTGTAAGGAGGGTTTGAACAGGGCCCGGGAGAGATCACTAGATTACTCAGACACACATGGAGGACTCTAAAACCTTCAGAACGACGTTAGAACATGAGAGAAAGCAAAAAAATAAATACAGAAATGATCGATTTTGCGTAAGACATTTAAAGGTGCACTGCGTAACCTTTCGGATGTTTCTATGGAGACGGCATTCCTCGACTAAGACCGAGACAAGAGACCGAGACTGAGACTGAGACGGTGAGACCGAGACTGAGACCGGGAGACCGAGACTGAGACCGAGGAGAGACCGAGACTGAGACCGAGACTGAGACCGAGACCGAGACTGAGACCGAGACAGGACTGAGACCGAGACTGAGACCGAGACAGACCGGGACAAGACCGAGACTGAGACCGGGACTGAGACTGAGACCGAGAGGAGACCGGGACGAGACCGAGACAAGACCAGGACAGACCGGGATGAGACCGAGACAAGACCGGGACTGAGACCGAGAGACAAGACTGGACCAGAGCGGGACTGAGACCGAGACCAGACCGGACCAGACTGGGACTGAGACCGAGACAGACCAAGACTGACCCGAGACGACGAGACTGAGACCGAGACCGAGACCAGACCGGACTGAGACCAGACTGAGACCGAGACAAGACCGAGACTGAGACTGAGACAAGACCGAGACTGAGACCGAGACAAGACTGAGACCGAGACTGAGACAAGACAAGACCAGGACTAAGACCAGGACTGAGATCAGGACCAGACTGGGACCAGAATAAAGGAGAGGAGGTTCTGGTCTCTGTTCTGTTTCTTCTCCATGTTGACTGAAAGTTCACGTGTGTCTCAGGTTCATAACTTCGCTCTGTATCAGAACACGGCTCCTGATTGGTTCATGTGACGCGAATATTTGCAGAAAGTTAAAAAATTTCAACTTTGGTGAATTTCACGCGCTCCTCCCTTTTGAGAATTCACACGTCAACGCCAGTTTCACAAATTCGCGCCACTCAAAACATGTGAATGTGAAAAAACGCAAAATTTATACACATACAAAATGTTCTCTGCAAACTCGGGATGATTTCTAAAGGCCCGTTCAGACCAAAGTGTCAAAGCGTCCAGTTTCTATGTAAAGTCGATGTGGACGCGCGACTAGAGCGTCCTGCGTTTTTGCGGCGCGTTTTCGGCGTCAGCGCGGCGCGTCTCGAGCGTTTTGGCGTCAGCGGCCAAGACGCGCGTCCAAGGCGTCAGTGTCAAGAAGTTGAAAATGCTGAACTTTTCGCGTCAGATGCGCCGCGTCGACCAATCAGGAACGAGTATCCAGAGACGCAGCGACGTTATTATCAGGAAGAAAAACCCCAGAACCAGAACCACAAACATGAGCGGAGAATAAATATATACACCACAAACACCGAGCCAGATCGCGAGGACTACCAGGACCGGACCAGGACCGGACCAGGACCGGACCAGGACCAAACCAGGACTAGACCGGGACTAAACAAGGACTAGACCGGGACTAGACCGTGATTAGACCAGGACTAGACCGTGATTAGACCAGGACTAGACCGGGACCAGACCTGTATTAGACCAGGACTAGACCGGGACCAGACCTGTATTAGACCAGGACTAGACCGGGACCAGACCGGTATTAGACCAGGACTAGACTGATCCAGTGTCATTAGTGGAGTATAAATATAAACTCGCTCCAGTCGTCGACTCGATCTCCTCCACTGATGTTTTATGTCATAAAAACACTAAAGTCTCTCAGTCTGGTCTGACATTGTTTCGGGAAAAGACCAGGACCGGGCTCTTGTTTCCAGGGCAACGGACGCACGTCAAGTATTTTTGTCCCGTTCGTCCACGGCGTCAAAGACACGAGCGTCGGGGGCGTCTGAACTCAAATGCAAACGCGTCCAAATAGAAACGTCAAGGTGTTTTTTGACGCTTTGGTGTGAACGCCCCTTTAGTCAGACAAATGTTTCCTTTTTGGTTCTTCCTGTGGATCAATCCTGCCCATCACCTTCACCTTTCACTATTTTTCAATTCCGTTGGGAAGAGAAACAGTTTGAACGGAGGTTTGAGTCACACACATCTGATTCACTTTTGCATTTATGAAGTTCACAAACACAAATTTCTCGAGTCGTTTTCCACCGTTAGGATCCAACAACCACACGATTACGATGTCCGAATCCCAAAACGAAAATATCCAATCCACTTTATTTCTGTCGCACATTTCACAAACAAACTGTTTCCAAACTGCTGCACAAATACATAAAAATAACAACAATAAGATGATAAAGTAAACTACTAAAATAATACTAGTCTTAAAGTAATAAAACCAGTAAAATAAAATAAAAACCAGTAAAATAAAATAAAACTAGAATAAAATAAAACATATCATAGAATAGAAATAAATAAACCAATAAATCAATTAAATCAGTAAGACCAATAAAAACACATAAAAATAAATAAAAGACACAGAGGAGCACACGACTCCCGCGGTGTTAAAAGCCAGAGAATAAAAGATTTAAAACTCTCCGCTGTGGAGCTGCTCCAACGTGAAGCGGCAGATCGTTCCAGAGTTTAGCTTCGACCACAGAGAAGCTCCTTTTTACCATTAAAAAACATCAACAAAAATCAAAAGGTTTACAATATCAGTGATCTAAAATCACTTTGACAATTGGAGAAACTTTATCAACATGCGTTTGTCTCCAAGTAGGTTAGATAGCTGTAAGTGTTCTGTTCACTGGTCTCTCCAAACGAGCTTGAGAAAAACGCTGTCAGAACATCCAGAACATCCAGAACATCCAGAACATCCAGAACATCCAGAACATCCAGAACATCCAGAACATCCACAACATCCACAACATCCAGAACATCCACAACATCCACAACATCCACAACATCCACAACATCCAGAACATCCAGAACATCCAGAACATCCAGAACATCCACAAACATCCAGAACATCCACATCCACAACATCCACAACATCCAGAACATCCAGAACATCCACAAACATCCAGAACATCCACAACATCCACAACATCCACAACATCCAGAACATCCAGAACATCCACAACATCCACAACATCCACAACATCCAGAACATCCAGAACATCCAGAACATCCAGAACATCCAGAACATCCAGAACATCCACAACATCCAGAACATCCACAACATCCACAACATCCACAACATCCAGAACATCCAGAACATCCACATCCAGAACATCCACAACATCCACAACATCCAGAACATCCAGAACATCCACAACATCCACAACATCCAGAACATCCAGAACATCCACAACATCCAGAACATCCAGAACATCCACAACATCCACAACATCCAGAACATCCAGAACATCCACAACATCCACAACATCCACAACATCCACAACATCCAGAACATCCACAACATCCAGAACATCCAGAACATCCAGAACATCCACAACATCCAGAACATCCAGAACATCCACAACATCCACAACATCCAGAACATCCACAACATCCATCCAAACATCTCAGACAAACATCCACAACATCCAGAACATCCAGAACATCCACATCCACAACATCCAGAACATCCACAACATCCACAACATCCAACACATCCAGAACATCCAGAACATCCAGAACATCCACAACATCCACAACATCCACAACATCCAGAACATCCACAACATCCACAACATCATCCACAACATCCACAACATCCAGAACATCCAGAACATCCACAACATCCACAACATCCAGAACATCCAGAACATCCAGAACAACATCCAGAACATCCATCCACAACATCCACAACATCCACAACATCCAGAACATCCAGAACATCTCCAGAACATCCACAACATCCACAACATCCAGAAGATCCAGAACATCCACAACATCCACATCCAAACATCCAGAACATCCAGAACATCCACAACATCCAGAACATCCAGAACATCCACAAACATCCACAACATCCACAACATCCAGAACATCCAGAACATCCACAACATCATCCACAACATCCAGAACATCCACAACATCCAGAACATCCACAACATCCAGAACATCCAGAACATCCAGAACATCATCCACAACATCCAGAACATCCAGAACATCCAGAACAACATCCAGAACATCCAGAACATCCAGAACTGCAGCTCCAGGTCCTGACTCGAACTAGGAAGTACGAGCACATAAGTCCTGTGCTCAGGTCTCTGCACTGGCTCCTGTGGCTCAGAGACTTTAAAAGCAGCTCTGTTTGTACAAGTGTCTCCATGACCGAGCACCAAAGTCCATCTGTGACATGTTAGTGTCATATGAACATCTCACACTCTGAGGAGCTCAGGGACCAACTCCTGCTGGTGCCCAGAGTCACGACTAAACAAGGGGAGTCAGAGTTTCAGGTTCATGCAGCTAAAACCTGGAACAGTCTGAACATGTGAGACAGACTCTTCTGTGACGCTGTTTAAATCCAGACTCAAAACATTTCTGTTTAACTGTGCAAATAACTGAAAGGTTTTCATTCCGCACTCTTCTCTCCAATTTATGTCTCTCTTTTTTAATTTTAATCTTCATGATTATTTATGTTTTGATTTGTTTTTATTATGATTTTAATGTATTTCTTCTTCTGTAAATCACTTTGAATTACTTTGTGCTGTACAAATAAACTTGCCTTGTCTTGTTTGTGTCATTCGCGTTCGGTGTGAACACGGCATAAAAGTCTCTGTTAAATCATTTCTTCTTGTGCAAAGTTCATCTGAAACACAAACATTTTAACCCTCAAAACTATGAAAATGTCAAATGTGTCGCTTAAATGAGTTTCTTTCCACTGAACAAACAACAAAACTGGAGCTGGAACTAAATCATTCAGTCAAATAAACCAAAAAATCCTCTCGATACAGCAGCCCACAATATCGATCCGGAATCATCACATTAAACGATACGATATCTTTTGATATTTCGATGTTTTTGCACAGCCCGACCTGTAACATGGTCTGGTTTGGTCTCCGTGAAAACAGAAATGTTTAACGAAAGCTGCATTATGTTTGAAAAGGTTTGAGGATTTATTTGAACAGAAACACGAGACGCTGTTTTAATCCCAGTGTTTTTTTGTTGTTGTTGTTTTCCAGCGTCGACCTGATGACATCACGTGCGTCTCTTTAAACCTGATGTCACGCCTGAGCCTGTCGCACAAAAGCCCAGAGGAAGTCCCTGCCCTTTTCACACCTGCACTTTTCACTCGTCCGTCATTACGTTTACGATCCCGCCGGCGTTCATCCCGCGATTAAAGCTTTTGTTCGCGGCGGCGCTGCTGAGGTCACTTCCTGCGCCGTCGTAAACGCGCCGACCCCGCGTGAGGACACCGCTTTTGCGCCGCCGGGGGTTCGCGCGCCTTCTGTCGTTAAACTTTTTGTCGTTAAAGTTTATTTGGGAGGACGGGTAGAGCCTGGTGAAAATGGGCTTTTCCAGAGCCGCTGCCAGGGATCGTAAAGCAGAAATACCAACAGGACAGACTCGTAAAAACCCCGGGCGCCTCCGAACTCGCTGCGTCTTTAACCGAGTCCGGACGCTCACACTCCGGGTTTACTCCGTTCACACTGATCACGTCTGAGATTTAACGCTGCTCTAGATTCGGAAACGTTTGATCCAAATGACCCACTGTAATTTTAACCCTTCAAGACCTGAGGACAGTTTTAGTCCATTTGTCTTTGCCTGGATTTTTTTTTTTTTTACTTTTGCTTTTAAAACTTCCCCTTTTACCCCAAATGAAGAGTCACACATCCTTTTTCCACTACAATCCGTGTGTCGTTTGTTCATTCGTTTTTCAAAGTAAAACCAAAAATAAGAAAACAAAAAAACAACAGTTTTCTTCATTATTTGTCTCCAAAACCAAAATGAAAAAACAGAAAATGATTCATTTTTTCAGTTTTCGATTTTGTGTTTAAATGAAGAATGGAAAAAATGGATAATGACAGTTTCCTATTACGTGACGTCCGTGACTGTGGTGTTGGACTTTTACACTGCATACGGACTGAACCAGGACTGATCCAGGTCCGAGACCAGACCGGGACCAGACCGGAATCTGAGCTTTAACTCCGAGCCTCCGCAGGGTCCGAGCTTCAGCTTCGAGCTCCAACTCTACCGTGGGCTCTGAGCCTCCGGTCTGGTCCCGGCCTGGTCCCCGTCTGGTCCCGGTCTGGTCCCGGTCTGGTCCCGGTCTGATCTGTCTCAGTTTCGCTCTGGTCCCGGTCTGGTCCCGGTCTGGTCCCAGACCTGGACGCCGTTTCCCGTTTACGTGACTTCCATGACTGTGAAGCCGGACTTTTGTGCTGCATACGGACTGAACCAGGACTGATCCAGGTCTGGGACCAGACCGGGACCAAACCGGGACTGAGACCGACTCCAGTGGTCCGAGCGGTTCCGTGTAATCGTCTGCACGCTGGTTCTGTGCGGGGAAAGTGAGAATGTTCTGTGGACTACAGGTCCGGACGGGCTCTGGTCCTCCACACTCAAGAACCGTGGCTGGTTCCGAGGTGGAGCAGCATCCGGACAGAAGTGTGAGTCCAGTTTGGTCCCGGTCTCAGTTCTGGTCTCAGTCCCACTCTGGATCAGTCCTGGTTCAGTCCGTATGCAGTGTAAAAGTTCGACATCACAGTCACTGACGTCACGTAAACAGGAAACTGTCGTTATTCATTTTTTCCATTCTTCATTTAAACACAAAATCGAAAACTGAAAAAACGAATCGTTATCTGTTTTTTTATTTTGGTTTTGGAGACAAATAATGAAGAAAACTGTTGTTTTTCATTTTCTTTAAATTTGGTTTTATATTGAAAAACAAATGAACGATCGACACAGGGATTCACTACAGCCTGTTCTTTCACGATCTGCTGCTGTTGTAGTCGTGTCATGTGACTGAAATAAAAACTACAGGACCAGAAATACAAATAAAAAAAACAAAAACAAATACAACACACACAACAAACAAGTTTAAACTACTTTTTGGGCATAAAACATGTTGCAAAAGTGTAATATATCAAGTCTGTAATTAAACTAAAAATCTCCTTATTGCCTCAAAACAAAAACAAAGTGTCAGGTCCAGAGGCTCGTCACTTCTGTATTTCGATGAGGTTTATTAGGCCATGTTCAGTCTGCAGGGTTTAACGCTCAACTCCCATTCTTTTGTGAAATCTGATGTTTTTTCGAGGTCGTTCACATTTCCAGTTAAATGTGACTTGTATGTGACTCCAGTGTGAACATTAAACGGTCCAAAAGTGTCCCACATGTGACACTGGAGACACGACGACGTCAACCGCAGCGAGCGTGCGGCCGTTTAGACTTCAGTCTGAACGGACAAAGTGCATTCATCCACCTACACGTTATCAAGATAAGATAAGATAAGATAAGATAAGATAATCCTTTATTGTCTCCCATGGGAGAAATTTGTCTTGGGACAGGGGGTAACATGTTTTATCAAAAAACAGGACAACACAACACAAAGCAGCACATAAACAAACACCATAAAACAAAGTAAATATGAGACCAGTTTGACCACGAGTGATGCACCAACACGACCCTTAAATTATCCTTAACAGGCCCTTGCATTCTTCTGTTCTATTAATGATTGCACAATCCCTAAGCCTTTTATAATTATTTTTTAACTGCATTATCTGAGTTTAGCAGTTTAACGGCACAACAACAACAAGACACAAACGTCACTATTCTGCACTGAAGTAGGAGAAAACTGTTCATGAACTTGAAGCACATCTCCACTCACCACAAAACACCACCACCAAAAACCTGGTCCTTCTCCTTCTCAATCTCCTCCTTAAAACAAGTCAGTTGTTCATGTTGTGGCTCCGGTACGAGAGGAACTTTAAAATCTCCAGGTGCTCGATGCTGCGTCCATGTTTGGACAACTTGTGTAAACACAGAGACGCTCGCTGCGGTTGACGTCGTCGTGTCTCCAGTGTCACATGTGGGACACTTTTGGACCGTTTAATGTTCACACTGGAGTCACATACAAGTCACATTTAACTGGAAATGTGAACGACCTCGAAAAAACATCAGATTTCACAAAAAAAAAAAAAAAATTGGAATTGAGCGTTAAACCTGCAGTCTGAACATAGACTAAGACTAAGTCTAAACATAAACTTAATGAGTCTAAAACAGTTTAGAGGAACAGGTCAGAATAAACTCTGGGTCCGTTTTGGCAAAGGAGAAAAATCCGTTTGTCGACTGGACAAAAGTTTGTTTGGTCGAACATGTTTCGCAGCTCGTCCAAGATGCTTCTTCAGTGAACTGGACGAGCTGAGAAACATTCAACCAAACAAACTTTTGTCCAGTCGAGCCCAGTTGTCAAATAGGAATCTACATAATATTTATATATCTACTGTTAGGGACGACTGCTACTACTACTACTACTACTACTACTACTACTACTACTACTACTACTACTACTACTACTACTACTACTACTACTACTACTACTACTACTACTACTGCTACTACTACTACTACTACTACTACTACTACTACTACTACTACTACTACTGCTACTACTACTACTACTACTGACTAATAATAATAATAATGAAATATGATTGTTGTAATTATTGTAATTAATAGTAGAGATAATAATAGGTATTATGGATGTAATAATAATTAATAAAAAGAAAAGCCTTTAGGGTTATGTTTTTTGAGATTGTGACGGATGGTGAAAGATGATGAGGGGAAGTGATGATGGTGAAAATAAATATTAGTTTGAGTATAGGGACTAATACACTTAAAAAATTATAATTTAAAAAAAAAAAAAAAAAAAAAAGGAAGGAAGAGAGACAAAAGGAACTTCAATTATGAATTGGCCGCAGAGTATCGATGTTCGGGAGCCGGTGTGTTTATGTTGCACTGTCACATTATATTACATTATATATTATATTGTTTTGACTTTGTGGGCGGTTGGGGGGAAATGGGGGGATTTTTTGTATTTGTTGTGGTGTTGTGTTGTTGCTTTATGTTTTTGTTTTTATGTTGAATATTGCAATTGTTAAACGTTGATGTTTGTTTTGTTTTTTCAGTGTTATGTTCTGTTGTCTTTAATTTAAAAAAATAAAATAAAAACTTTTGTCCAGTCGACAAACGGATTTTTCTCCTTTGCCGTGGATTCTACCTGCACGACTGAGGGAGTTTTCAAACACATCTGGGTCCAAGTTTCACTTCACTGACAACAAAAACACCTGAACACAACACACTCGGAATTTACGCTTCACAAGTGGAAAGGATCATTTTTCCCCACAGCACGTGAAAGCAGCATAACATGTACCCGGCGTTAATGATGACAAAATCACGAATTCACATGTCAATTTGTAACTTAAAATTGTAATAACAAAGTCTGAGTTCAAATGAGTTTAATCATATTAGTGTTTTGGTATTGATTAGATCTGAGGCCAGAGTTAATTCCATAACCGTTACCAAGCAACAATGATGAAAACAAGGCTTAAAACTGGTCTAAATTACACAACAGTATTTTATAGATGATTAAAAATGAATTATGAATCTTTTATTTTAATTAAAGGTTGTATGGAGGATTTTCCAAGGAAGGAGAAATCCAACGACTGTTTGTTCTTTTTCAAATGTTGCTCCTGCGTGAAACCACCTCCCCTCCCCCACAGCTCCTACGTAGAAACACCTCCTCCCTCCTCCTCCTTACGCCACAAACAGGTTTGTTTACAGCCGCTGCACATGACTTGTAAACAACTAACTACAGTGTTGGTTAGACAAGACGGAGAAGTGAGGAGCAAGGAGTGAGGAGAGGAGCAGGAAAGGGGTGCAGAGAAGGTTGCGCGAAGATTCTGTGCGAATGAACTAACTACAACACGCAGCAGCAAGCGGACTCTTTCTTTGCCTTGAAAATGACGTTTTCAGACATAGGATATCACATTTCGTGTCCTGAAAAACGTTTGTCTCGCTCTTGGAAATAAAGTACGTTTTCATAATAAGCAGAAGTTTCCTGTCCAGGAGTAATTTGTGGACCAGTGGTTCAGTCTTTAGACTCTTCGTCTGCTTCAGTCGCGCCATCGCTGGAATGAATCTATAAGAATCACCTTAGTTTGGCTTCGCTGCTTTTCCCCTTGTCTTCTTCTTTCACCTCAAAAACGGACTTTCTTTTGCGGTGAACTGCTCCTGGATTCTTGTCGCCATCACAACAAACTTTGCACGAACTGTGAGGAAGATATAGGTCAAAAAAAGCCGCTAAGAACTGTTGCGTTGGTGGAGTAAACAGCGTCTGTGCGTCTTGCGTCTGTGGACTGTGTGACAGTCGTACGTAAACCACGTACCGGCGGCGCAGGCAAGTCAGTTACACTAGAAACGTAGGGAGTTTGATTGACAGCCTGTCAGCTCACAGATAACGAGGCAGTGTCGTTATCTATTGGCAAATGTTTAGCCCCACCACGTCCAGAGTTGATGAATTTTTATTCTCTTTTTTTTTGGTCATCATAATTACAAGGCGACTGCATCTATAATCTATCACTGACAATTTGAAACAAAAAAAATCCTCCATACAAACTTTAATGAAGGTTTAAAGTGTCACAAAAATGTCTTCCTTGTGCATTAAAGCGACTCTGCATTTTCTGAGTTTTGAGCTGCTTTTCTTCAACTTTTCTTCACAAATTGATGTAAAATTAAGTTAAATATTTAGCACACACACACACACACACAGACTGACCGAGTGTGACCTGAGGCTTCTCATTAGCCTCTTTCTAAGTGCTGATGTAAAGTCATTATCTTATTAGCGGCGACACGACGAGGCGTCTGACGAGTTCCACCGGTTTCACTTCGATGTTCTTTTTTTTATGTAACACAAAACTTTCCCTCGACTCAAACTCAAAGTGCTGCTGCTGCCGCTGCTTCAGGCCGAGGAGCAGAAGACTCTAAAAAAAAAAAAAACTCCCAAACGTCTCACAGCGAGGAGCAGGTCTAAACCCGGACCACAGCAGGACTAAAGCGGAACCGAACCAGGTCTGAAACGAGACTGAATCAAAGTTTTTAAAGAGCGAGTTTGTGATTTCTCTGAGGTATTATTCTTCCTTTTATCGGTTTGAAAATGTTATATTCACCCAAAACAACGTCTGAACATGTTTTAGAAGCTTCACTTTCACTTTTTTGAGTCTCCCCTCCTTTTGCTCTCTACACTGAATCACTCCCCCTTCAGAGCGCTTTGATAAATGGTCACATTTTTCTACAGCGATTTTCCAACTTCAAGGCTCAAAGTGTTTTTTTACACCAAAGAACAACTCACACTTCACTCACACACCAGCGCACACAGACACTGGGGTTAAGTGTCTTGCCCAAGGACACAACCACAGCATTCATCTGTGGGAGCTGGAATCGCACCTGCCAACAAGTGAACAAGTCTGTGGATCTGTCGAGGTCAAGGGACAAAACACTTTTACCAACTGAGTTCCTGTCGCCGTCACAACAACGATCATAAAAACCTCAATCAGTGAATAAAACCGAAAACAAAATATCACGAAGCACCGAATATTTGGCAACTGAATCTGTTCGGCCGAATTTTGCAGAAAAAGCCACCACACTGGGCTTTCGGTGGAGTGAGGTAAAAGTCCGTCTGAACAGTGGTGTGTGACGCAGCGACGCGATGATCTAACGCCGAAGTTAAAATGTCGACAGTCTGGAAATAAAGAAAAAAAAAGAACTGCAGTTCACAATGAAAGTTACACCAGAATATCTAGGATGGGTTCCTCTCTTTTCTCTTAAAAACATGTTCAAATATTTATTCTAGGCTGTTAATAAGGGATGTAACAATAATTGAAATATCGTGATACTGTATCGTCAAAAGTCAAAAGTCTCACAATATCGTGGACTGTCACAATATATCGAATCACAAGTTCTTTCACTTAAATGCTTTTTTGTTATGAACATCAGAAACTACATTTCCCATGATTCATTTCAGCGCAGACGACATGAAGAGATATGTTTTTGACTTGAATTCTTAAGATTATGATGGAAATAATTCACACCAAAATACTGTCAAGGTATTTTAAAAGTAAAAAAGCATCTACGATTATATCAGCCTCTTTATAATATCACAATAAATATCGAACCATGAGATGCATATCGTGAAACTATTGTACCATATTTATACAATATTTAAAAAATTGTGAAAAACTTAACCACATTTGATATTTGGTTTCATTTTCTGCCACAAATCTTCTTAATCAGAGTTTAATCATAAATAATCAGGATTCATATTAATGAATGTCATTTGTTATTATGTTGACATTTGTCATAAATAAATAAATATATATATATATATTATATTGATTCATTATTCAAGTCATTTACGTGTCTGTTGGTCCAAGACCAGGTCTGAACCAGGTCTGAACCAGGTCTGAACCAGGTCTGAACCAGGTCTGAACCAGGTCTCGACCACAACACGTCTGATGTTTAGTGCTTATACGTTTGGGTTTGTCATTTATAATTCTGCTGTTTTTTCCACGTGTCTCTTTGGTGATCGTCCTGACCTGGACTCAGACGACGATGATTATGAGTTTATATTTAATTTTTTTATTTGATTTGACTGGTTTTACTGTTTTAGTTCTGGTGTGACCAAATTTGAGCAGTTTTACCTTTTTATTGTCTTTATTTTCTGATTTCTGTGCAGCACTTTGTTTGTAAAATGTGCCGTAGAAACAAGATGGATTTGGATGTAAAGGTGTCAACTCTCTGAGCCAAGAAAGTGAAAAAAAACTAAACAAAAACCTGTTCCTGGGGAAGGACTTGGACCTCAGAGAGTTTTGAAGTGTTGTTGTCTGCAAACGTAATAAACCAACACAGAGAGAACATGCAAACTCCACACAGAAAGGCCCGGGACAAGAGTTAAACGTGCACGAATCACTTGAAATAATGAGGGAAAACGATTGTAGCGCTGGTTCAAAGTGTTAAATTTGTCCAGCAGAGGGCGCTGTGAGTGAAACAAACTGAACTGAACTCCAGAGTCTGACCACAAAAGAGTCTGACCCCAAGAGCCGCGTCAGAGAGACGACGCTCTGACCCAGATCAATAAAACCAAACATGTTTAAGACTTTAAAAAATGATAATCTCCCCTTAGTTTTTATTCTAGTTTTAAAATTTTGTTTAGAATTTGACAAGTTGGTGACGAATGTCGAGGGAATTCCATGATTAGGCAAGAAAACAGAACAAAAATTAACCAGGACTAAACCAGGACTAAACCAGGACTAAACTAGGACTAACCAGGACTACACTAGGACTAAATCAGGACTGAACCAAAACTAAACTACAGGGGACGGGGAGAGGAGGAAAAGAACTTAACCATGACAAAACCAAAACTGAATTGAAACTGAACCAGGACTAAACAACAGAGACCAGGGGCTGGAGGAAGAGAATTTAACCAGGACTAAACCAGGACTAAACCAGGACTAAACCAGGACTAAACCAGGACTAAACCAGGACTGAACCAGGACTGAAGCAGGACTTTGTTGGGAGTCCCGTGTGGCTCTGAGCTCGTCAAACAGAAACAGACTCAAGTGCAATTATGAGGAATTTTAAAATGTTCGACAATTAAAACACAGAACAAAACCACAGCGGCTGTTCCAGCACTGAGCCTCCTCCTGCCTCTGTCTGCTCTACTTCAGTCCCGCATCAGTCCTGGTTTAGTTCTGGTTTAGTCCTGGTTTAGTCCTGTTTAGTCCTGGTTTTAGAACAAGAATCTCAAAACTTTGACCAGAACTGCCCCCAAAACCTGCCACATGGACCTGAGGTCACGATGAAACTTTCTGTGCCACAAAATCAAACAGTGAAAAGTTAAAAGTCGACGTGTTTGTGTCGAGTCCAGAACCACAGCAGCACCGCCCCAGAAACACAACCATCTGAACACGAGGAGCTCCACGACCTGAGCTACAGGACCTGAGCTCCACGACCTGAGCTCCACGACCTGAGCTCCACGAACCTGAGCTCCACGACCTGAGCTACACGACCTGAGCTCCACGACCTGAGCTCCACGACCTGAGCTCCACGACCTGAGCTCCAGGACCTGAGCTCCACGACCTGAGCTACAGGACCTGAGCTCCAGGACCTGAGCTCCAGGACCTGAGCTCCACGACCTGAGCTCCACGACCTGAGCTCCACGACCTGAGCTCCAGGACCTGAGCTCCACGACCTGAGCTCCACGACCTGAGCCAGGACCTGAGCTCCACGACTGAGCTACAGGACTGAGCTCCCTGAGCTCCACGACCTGAGCTCCACGACCTGAGCTCCAGGACCTGAGCTCCACGACCTGAGCTCCACGACCTGAGCTCCATGACCTGAGCTCCACGACCTGAGCTACAGGACCTGAGCTCCACGACCTGAGCTACAGGACCTGAGCTGTGAGAGTAAAACATCCCCACAAAACATTGTTCATTATTAAATCCAGTGTTTTTGTAACAAACTGGAGCAATAAAGACAAACACTAAACTGAACACACAAGTACACACAAGTACACACAAGTACACACAAGTACACACAAGTACACACATACACGAGTATACACAAGTACACACGAGTACACAGCAGTACACAGCAGTACACATGAGTACACAGGAATAAACTAAAGTACACAGAGTACACAGAGTACACAGTTGTGTCAGAGTCTGGGTAGAGTCTCTGGTCAAACTCCACCTGCTGCATTCTGCTCGTGCTTCTGCTTTAACCCTTTAACACAACAACAGGTCACGACACCCAAAGGAGCTCCAGGTCCAAACGGGTCTGAACCCAAGAGTGCTCCGGGTCCAAACGGGTCTGAACCCAAGAGTGCTCCGGGTCCAAACGGGTCTGAACCCAAGAGTGCTCCAGGTCCAAACGGGTCTGAACCCAAGAGTGCTCCAGGTCCAAACGGGTCTGAACCCAAGAGTGCTCCAGGTCCAAACGGGTCTGAACCCAAGAGTGCTCCAGGTCCAAACGGGTCTGAACCCAAGAGTGCTCCAGGTCCAAACGGGTCTGAACCCAAGAGTGCTCCGGGTCCAAACGGGTCTGAACCAAGAGTGCTCCAGGTCCAAACGGGTCTGAACCCAAGAGTGCTCCAGGTCCAAACGGGTCTGAACCCAAGAGTGCTCCAGGTCCAAACGGGTCTGAACCCAAGAGTGCTCCAGGTCTGAACGGCTCTGATCTGGGACCAAAGACTAAACTCTGGATTTGTTTGCACAAACTGAACCTTTACAACTTGAATCAAAGTCGGATCAGGACTCTGTGTCAAACAGGAGCTCTGTGTGTTTCCTCACGTCCTGATTTTTAAAATTATCATCCAACTGATGCAAGAACATTTGAGATTTTTTATTTAGAGATTAAAAAAAAAAAAAAAAAAAAACCCACTTGTTTAACACAAGCAGAAGAATCTGGTGGAAGTGAAACAGTCCAAATTAAACTAATAAAATTCCTCCATTTCATGATTTAGAAAATATTCAAAATCTTTGTGATTAAAAACAAATAAACTGAATTAATTTGATTAATTGCCCTACTCAGATCCAGGTCCAGATCCAGATCCAGGTCCAGGTCCAGCGCTCTGGTCCAGGTCGGACTGTGATAAATCCTCACACTTTCCTTTTCCTGTCAGATCAATGTTTAATCAAATAAACAAACACAGAGTTTCCTTTTCCCCAGAGCAGTCGCGTGTGGAATATTTGAGCCGTGAATCATAAACATGTTTCTGACACGTCTGATCCGTGATGACAGAGGGGGCGGGGCCTCGTTATGTCATGAGTGAAGGGGGGCGGGGCCTGGTCCTGACTCAGCGGCTTTTCCACTGATAAAGACCAGACCTGCCCAGAAACAACACACACCTGAGAGCTTCTGTTCACTCACCGAGCTCTTCTTATCGCCCCAGTGCATTCTGGGACATTACTCACTCACTGACGGAGAGGGGTGCGTCTGCTGCCACAGCTGCCCCGGGGCACAATCACACGTCACACTGTGAATATGAGACACTGTGTTTACATTTATACACTGAGTTTATATTCTCAGTATTTGTCTCTTCCTCTGCTTCTACTGTTGATGTTCAGGTGTAAATGAGCGTCAACCTGACACCAGCATCTGTAAACTCTGTCCTGGTATAAAACAGGAGTGTCAAACATACGGCCCAGGGGCCAGATCCGGCCCTCCAAGACCTTTAATCTGGCCCTCGGCTGATTTTGTACTAAAATATTGTAATGATATTTTCTATTAAAATGTTGTTAATTTTCTGTGGTGTTTATCACAGCAGCGTCTCCAGCGTCTCTGTACGTGGCCCCTCCCACCAGAGCAGCACAAATGAAGACTTGTCTCTTTCCAAACGCTCTTAAAGGACGATCGTTTTGACTGTTGACCGTGACACCCTCATCAGAAAAATGTCCAACATGAGAAAAGTGGAGCCGAGTGCAGGATTTTACAACAAAAATTGGATTTATTCCTGTTTACAGACAAGTTCATGTTAAAACTTTGTGCTGAAATTGTATTTTTCTAAAAATTTCAGGTTGTTCATAATTAGGGGTGTGCAAAAATATCGGAATATTGATATATCGTATCGTTTAATGTGATGATACAGTATCGATATCGTGGGCTGCTGTATCGATATACACCAAGAGGATTTTTACGTGTGTTTTACTAAATTATTTTGTTACAGCTACAGTTTTGTTGCTTGTGGAGTGAAAGGAAACTCATTTATGCGACACATTTGACATTTTTACTGTTTTGATGATTAAAATGTTTGTGTTTCATATGAACTTTGCACAAAAAGTGGTTTAACAAAGACTTTTACTGTCACAGCCACAATTTAGACTTTATTTTTTATTGAACCGTATCGAATCGATTTGAAATATATCGTATCGAATCGAAAGTGCGCTGTATCGAGATATGTATCGTATCGTGGCCTGTGTATCGAGGTGTGTATCGTATCGGCAACTCCTTAATGATACCAGCCCTATTCATAATATTATAATATTTAGTAAAAGAAAGAGTTCATCAATTCAAAAAGATTTGTGTAATAGATTTGTGTTTCTCTGCACAAATATTTGAACTTATTGTTCTTTTTGGGGTTTATATGACGTGAGTTTTGGATACGACCCCCGGAACAAAATGAGTTTGACCCTCCTGGTCTAAACTCTGTCCCTGTACAAATAAATATGGTCTCACTTGTTCAGATTTTTTTGTCAATTTGGACTTTTGGATCCAACATCAGAGTTAAACATCAACAGTGGCTCCTGACTGACACTGGCCCAGCACCAGGGACCTCGCCAAATACAAGGACTGGGTGAATTATTTCAAAAAGCGTCTCCACATCTACAGTTCTCACGAGGAAACGAGACTCGACGTCCAAAAAAACTGTCCCTTTAAACATCAGAAAACTCCTTATTACACAGAAACAGACTGTGGTGTTAAAGAAAAGAACTGGGGTCATTAGAAGTTGCCGATACGATACAAACCTCGATATGACTGAGCTTTCGATTTGATATGATTCGATACGATATATTTCAACTCGATTCGATACGGTTCAATAAAAATAAAGGTGTGACACTAAAGGTGTTTGTTAAATCACTTCTTCAAATGAAACACAAACAGTTTAATCCTCAAAACAATGAAAATGTCAAATGTGTCACAAACAAATCTGTGTCGTTCGTTTATTTGTTTTTCGATATAAAACCAAAAATAAGAAAATGAAAAAAAAAAAAAGACTATTTTCTTCATTATTTGTCTCCAAAACCAAAATGAAAAAAACAGATAATGATTTGTTTTTTCAGTTTTTGATTTTGTGTTTAAATGAAAAATGGAAAAAAACAGATAACGACCGTTTCCCGTTTACGTGACTTAAACTGTGATGCAGGACTGAACCAGGACTGAACCAGGACTGAACCAGGACTGAACCAGGACTGAACCAGGCCAGACTGGGACCAGTGGGACTGGGACCAGAGTGAGCCTCTGGTCTGGTCCCGGCCTGGTCTTAGTGTCAGTCCTGATCTCAGTCTCAGTCTGGTCCCGGTCTGGTCCTGGTCTGGTCCCGGTCTGGTCCTGGTCTGGTCCTGGTCTGGTCCCGGTCTGGTCCCAGTCTGGTCCCGGTCTGAGAATATGACTGGAGATTTAATTTTATTTTACAATTTCATGCGTTTGTGATTTATGAAATGTCCTAAATGAGCTGTTTTCCTCGTGCACCTGTCGTGGGGGCAGGTGTTGTCCTCGTGCACCTGTCGTGGGGGCAGGTGTTCTCCTGTCGTGCTCGTGTCGTGGGGGCAGGTGTTGTCCTCGTGCACCTGTCGTGGGGGCAGGTGTTCTCCTCGTGCACCTGTCGTGGGGGCAGGTGTTGTTTGTTCAGTTTCTGTGGAGACCTGAGCTCCTCACAGAACATTAACCAATAAACACTGACACGGCACATTTACCCCGAGCAAAACATCTGACCTGAGACCAGAGACCAGAGACCAGACCAGAGACCAGAGACCAGAGACCAGACCAGAGACCAGACCAGACCAGAGACCAGAGACCAGAGACCAGACCAGAGACCAGACCAGACCAGACCAGAGACCAGAGACCAGAGACCAGACCAGACCAGACCAGAGACCAGACCAGACCAGAGACCAGACCAGAGACCAGAGACCAGACCAGACCAGAGACCAGACCAGACCAGACCAGACCAGAGACCAGACCAGAGACCAGACCAGAGACCAGACCAGAGACCAGACCAGACCAGAGACCAGAGACCAGACCAGACCAGACCAGACCAGACCAGAGAGACCAGACCAGACCAGACCAGAGACCAGAGACCAGACCAGACCAGACCAGACCAGACCAGACCAGACCAGACCAGAGACCAGACCAGACCAGACCAGAGACCAGAGACCAGACCAGACCAGACCAGACCAGACCAGAGACCAGACCAGAGACCAGACCAGAGACCAGACCAGACCAGACCAGACCAGAGACCAGACCAGAGACCAGACCAGACCAGACCAGACCAGAGACCAGACCAGAGACCAGACCAGACCAGACCAGACCAGACCAGACCAGACCAGACCAGACCAGACCAGAGACCAGAGACCAGAGACCAGAGACCAGACCAGACCAGACCAGACCAGACCAGAGACCAGACCAGACCAGACCAGACCAGACCAGACCAGAGACCAGACCAGACCAGACCAGAGACCAGAGACCAGACCAGACCAGAGACCAGACCAGAGACCAGACCAGACCAGACCAGACCAGACCAGACCAGACCAGACCAGACCAGAACCAGACCAGACCAGAGACCAGACCAGACCAGAGACCAGACCAGAGACCAGAGACCAGACCAGACCAGACCAGACCAGACCAGACCAGACCAGACCAGACCAGACCAGACCAGACCAGACCAGACCAGACAGAGACCAGAGACCAGACCAGACCAGAGACCAGAGACCAGACCAGACCAGACCAGAGACCAGAGACCAGACCAGAGACCAGACCAGACCAGAGACCAGACCAGAGACCAGACCCAGAGACCAGACCAGAGACCAGACCAGAGACCAGACCAGACCAGACCAGACCAGACCAGACCAGAGACCAGAGACCAGACCAGACCAGACCACCAGAGACCAGACCACCAGAGACCAGAGACCAGACCAGACCAGACCACCAGAGACCAGAGACCAGAGACCAGACCAGACCAGACCAGAGACCAGAGACCAGACCAGAGACCAGACCAGACCAGAGAACCAGAGACCAGAGACCAGACCAGAGACCAGAGACCAGAGACCAGAGACATATTTTCAGCATCTTCATCTCTGAACTTTCAGAAAATTAAATGTTCTAAAGGTTAAACAAAAGTTCATCAGCATTTTGCGTCTCGACCTTCAGAGTCTGAGCTGCAAAATCTAAAGACCAGAGACTGAACCAGAACTAAACCAGGTCTAAACCAGGACTAAACCAGGACTAAACCAGGAACTAAACCAGAAACTAAAACCAGGACTGAACAAGGACTGAACCAGGACTAAACCAGGACTGAACCAGGACCGAACCAGGACTAAACCAGACTAAAACCAGACTAAAACCAAACCAGGACTAAAGGACTAAACCAGACTAAACCAGGACTGAACCAGGACTGAACCAGGACTAAACCAGGACTGAACCAGGACCGAACCAGGACTAAAACAGAACTAAACCAGGACTAAAACAGAACTAAACCAGGACTAAAACAGAACTAAACCAGGTCTAACCCAGGACTGAACCAGGACATTTGAGTTTACGATGTTTACTGTCCGAGAATCAGGAAGTGTGCGTTTGCATGCTAGTTGTAAAGAAACTCAAGGAAAGTGAAGAGGAACTTTAAAAACCACTGCAAACTATTTACAACTAACCTTTTGTTTTTGATTTTTATTTTAAAAATGTTTTTAAGGTGGTAAAAACGAGGCGCAGCTCCTTGGGTCTTTAAACTCCGCACGTTTGTTCCGGAGTCCGGTTCTGGAGCTGATCCGAGTCTCCGTGAGTCACCGACAGGAGCCAGACTGACGGCTCCGGTTCCTGCGATAACACCGGGTCAAACGCCTGGGATTTAACCGCATGTGCAGGTGACTCACTGCCTCACCTGCCAGAACTAAACCAGGACTAAACCAGGACTAAAACAGGACTAAACCAGGACTAAAACAGGACTAAACCAGGACTAAACCAGGACTAAAACCAGGACTAAAAGGACTAAACAGGACTAAACCAGGACTAAAACTAAACCAGGACTAAACCAGGACTAAACAGGACTAAACTAAACAGGACTAAAACCAGGACTAAACAGGGACTAGGACTAAACCAGGCTAAAACAGGACTAAAACAGGACTAAACCAGGACTAAAACAGACTAAAACAGGACTAAAACAGGACTAAACCAGGACTAAAACAGGACTAAAAGGACTAGGACTAAACCAGGACTAAAACCAGGACTAAAACAGGACTAAACCAGGACTAAACCAGGACTAAACCAGAACTAAACCAGGACTAAAACAGGACTAAACCAGGACTAAACCAGGACTAAACCAGGACTAAACCAGGACTAAACCAGGACTAAACCAGGACTAAACCAGGACTAAAACAGGACTAAAACAGGACTAAAACCAGGACTAAAACCAGGACTAAACAGGACTAACAGGACTAAACCAGGACTAAACCAGGACTAAACTAAACCAGGACTAAACCAGGACTAAACCAGGACTAAACCAGAACTAAACCAGGACTAAACCAGGACTAAACCAGGACTAAAACAGGACTAAACCAGACTAAAACTAAACCAGAACTAAACCAGACTACTAAACCAGGACTAAACCAGGACTAAACCAGGACTAAACCTAAACCAGGACTAAAACAGGACTAAACCAGGACTAAACCAGAACTAAACCAGGACTAAACCAGACTAAAACCAAAACCAGGACTAAACCAGGACTAAACCAGGACTAAAACAGGACTAAACCAGGACTAAACCAGGACTAAAACAGGACTAAAACAGGACTAAAACCAGGATTAAACCAGGTAAACCAGGACTAAACAGACTAAAAGACTAAACCAGACTAAACCAGGACTAACCAGGATTAAACCAGGACTAAAACAGGACTAAACCAGGACTAAAACCAGGACTAAACCAGGACTAAACCAGAACTAAACCAGGACTAAAACAGGACTAAACCAGGACTAAACCACAGGACTAAACCAGGACTAAAACAGGACTAAACCAGGATTAAACCAGGACTAAACCAAGACTAAACCAAGACTAAAACCAGGACTAAAACCAGAACTAAAACAGGACTAAACCAAGACTAAACCAGGACCTCACCCGCCTCACCTGCCTCACCTGTCTCACCTGCCTCACCTGTCTCACCTGCCTCACCTGCCTCACCTGCCTCACCCGCCTCACCCGCCTCACCCGCCTCACCCGCCTCACCCGCCTCACCCGCCTCACCTCACCTGCCTCACCTGCCTCACCTCACCGCCCTCACCCCATGCCTCACCTGCCTCACCCGCCTCACCCGCCTCACCCGCCTGCCTCACCTGCCTCACCCGCCTCACCTGCGCCTCACCTGTCTCACCTGCCTCACCTGCCTCACCCGCCTCACCCGCCTCACCCGCCTCACACCTGCCCTCACCTGTCTCACCTGCCTCACCTGCCTCACCTGCCTCACCTGCCTCACCTGCCTCACCTGCCTCACCTGCCTCACCTGCCTCACCTGCCTCACCTGTCAGGTCAAACAGAGGAGCCCACATCAGAGGAACCGTCTGCAAACGCCAAAGCTCCACTGTTCAAACAGAGCTCAGGTTACGGAGACGGAGGATTCTTTTTTTTTTCTTTTTTTTTCTTTGTTTATCCGGAAACGACAAACAAACGTCAAAACCTCAGTCGCGCTTCGAACAAATCCCGTCAGATTTAAAGAGATTATTCTACAAAATGAACTTTATCGAGCTCCTCTCCCCGTGTTACAACGAAAATGGATGAACGAAGAGAATCCACGTGTCGTTCGTTCATTCGTTTTTTTTGTTTTTTTTTTTTTTCAAAATAAAACCAAAAATAAGAAAACGAAAAAACATTTTCTTCAGTACTTGTCTCCAAAACTAAAATGAAAAAACTGATAACGGACTAAACCAGGACTAAACCAGAACTAAACCAGGACTAACAGTCTAACCACTAAACCAGTACTAAACAAGACTAACCAGGAAAACAAGGACTAAACAGGTCTAAACCAGTACTAAACCAGTACTAAACAACTAAAAGGACTAAACAAGGACTAAACAAGGACTAAACAAACCAGACTAAACAAGACTAAACAAGGACTAAACAAGGACTAAACCAGGACTAAACAAGGACTAAACAGGACTAAACAAGGACTAAACTAAACAAGGACTAAAACAGGACAAATCCAGGACTAAACCAGGACTAAAACAGGACAAATCCAGGACTAAACCAGGACTGAACCAGGACTAAACCAGAACTAAACCAGGACTAAAACAGGACAAATCCAGGACTAAACCAGGACTAAAACAGGACAAATCCAGGACTAAACCAGGACTAAACCAGGACTAAACAAGGCCTAAACAAGACCTAAACAAGGACTAAACCAGGACTGAACCAGGACTAAACAAGGACTAAATCAGGTCTAAATCAGGACTAAAACAGGACTAAACCAGGACTAAATCAGGTCTAAAACAGGACTAAACCAAGACTAAACCAGGACTAAACCAGGACTAAAACAGGACTAAACTGTTTTTCAGTCCTGTCTAGTCCTGGCCTCAGTCCTGGTCTCAGTCCTGGTCTCAGTCCTGGTCTCAGTCCTGGCCTCAGTCCTGGTCTCAGTTCTGGTCTCAGTCCTGGTCTCAGTCCTGGTCTCAGTCCTGGTCTAGTCTGGCCTCAGTCCTGGTCTCAGTTCTGGTCTCAGTTCTGGTCTCAGTTCTGGTCTCAGTCCTGGTCTCAGTCCTGGTCTCAGTCCCGGTCTCGGTCTCAGTCCTGGTCTAAGTCCTGGTCTCAGTCCTGGTCAGTTCTCTCAGTTCTGGTCTCAGTTCTGTCTCAGTCTGGTCTCAGTCCTGGTCTCAGTCCTGTCTCCAGTCCCGGTCTCAGGTCTCAGTCCTGGTCTCAGTCCTGTCTCAGTCCTGTCATTCTGGTCTCAGTCCTGGTCTCAGTCCTGGTCTCAGTCCTGGTCTGGTTCCGGTCCGATTTATTCAGAATTAAATCTCTCATGTAAACGTGGCAATTAAGAAGTTGCCGATACGATACGATATATTTCAAATTGATTCGATACGTTTCAATAAAAATAAAAACACTAAAAGTCTTTGTTAAATCACTTCTTCTTGTGTAAAGTTAAAATGAAACACAAACATTTTAACCAAAACAGTGAAAATGTCAAATGTGTCACATAAACGAGTTTTCTTCCTCTAAACAAACAACAAAACTGCAGCTGGAACTAAATCATTCAGTAAAATAAACTAAAAAAAAATCCTCTTGGTGAAATATCGATACAGCAGCCCACGATATCGATACTGAATCATCACACGACAAGATCCTTAAAACGACAAACTCAATATTAAAAATTCGCTTTATAGATTTTCAAAAACTTGCAGTAAAAAGTTTATATTTAATGAATTCAAGGTCATTTGAGGCAATTCACCTGCAAACCTGAGGGCCAAGAAAAAATTGTCTGAGGGCCGCATTTGACCCACGGGCCATAGTTTGGACATGCCGGCATTAAACAATACGATATATCGATATTTCAGTAATTTTTTACACTCCTACTAGTGATGGGCATGATGACTCGACTAACTGATAATTGATGATTAAGAATTTTGTTGATCAATTCATTTTTAACTGAAAAACGACAAACTGAATGTGTGTGTGTGTGTGTGTGTGTGTCAGAGCCAGAGTCAGAGAGTCAGAGTCAGAGAGTCAGAGTCAGAGAGTCAGAGTCAGAGTCAGAGAGTCAGAGTCAGAGAGTCAGAGTCAGAGAGTCAGAGTCAGAGTTTGGTCCCTGTTAAACCGTGTGCAGAGTCAGACGTGGTTCAGACTCGACTCTGTTTCTCTGTGTTTTTAAATCGCCTGTGGTCAAAAACTGTGACTGAAAATACTACGAGTACAACAACATGTACTTCTACTTCTACTGGGGTGGGCACAGTACTGCATTTAAAACTCTATTTCCATTCTGTTCTACTGATACAAAGACCAGGACTAATCCAGGACTAAACCAGGTCTAAACCAGGACTAAACCAGGTCCAAACCAGGTCTAAACCAGGGCTATAAACACGAATCTGGGTCTAATCTATGACAAAACCAGGACAAAACCAGGACTATATCATGTCTAAACTAGGACTAAACCTGGACTATAACAGGACTAATCCAGATCTAAACCAGGTCTAAAAGTGGACTACACTGTAAAGAGTAACGGCTGCAGCGGCTCCAGTGTCAGAGATAAAATCCAACAGAATTAATCAAGAGCATCACAACAGCGTCACCGGGTCTGGACTGAGTCTGAGTCTGGGTCTGGGTCTGAGTCTGGGTCTGAGTCTGGGTCTGAGTCTAGAGTCTGGTCTGAGTCTAGAGTCTGGGTCTGAGTCTGGGGTCTGAGTCTGGGTCTGAGTCTAAAGTCTGGGGTCTGAGTCTGGGGTCTGAGTCTGGTCTGAGTCTGGGTCTGAGTCTGGGTCTGAGTCTGGGTCTGAGACTAGAGTCTGAGTCTGGGTCTGAGTTTGGGGTCTAAGTCTAGAGTCTGGGTCTGAGTCTGGTCTGAGTCTGGGTCTGAGTCTAAAGTCTGGGGTCTGAGTCTGGGTCTGAGTCTGGGGTCTGAGTCTGGGTCTGAGTCTAAAGTCTGGGGTCTGAGTCTGAGTCTGGGTCTGAGTCTAGAGTCTGAGTCTGGGTCTGGGTCTGGATCTGGGTCTGAGTCTGAATTCACTGTAAATGCAGCAAAACCACAAACTGAAGAACTCCAAGTCCCACCTGAAGGAGCCGGACCCCATCTTGAGAAACACTGAACACATTTTACACTGAATAATGTTTTTTGTTTTGGTTTTTTTTTTTTTCGCATAAACTTTGTCAAAATCTGTGCAATATGAGAATTTTGCCAAAACAATAAAACAGGATTCCAGCCATTTCTCTAAAAATGCATTTTATGTATCGACAAAGAAAAAGAAAATATAAATCCATTTAAAAGCCACAACTAACTTTAAAATTTTAACACTAAGACAGAGTAACACCACGTTTACACTGGTAGAGTTAAAATGCAATGTAAAATTTATTTTTGTATTGACAAAGAAAATAGTTAAATCTACTTAAAAGCCACAGCTAACATATTATATAATATTTTAACACTAAGGCAGAGTAACACCACGTTTACACCTGTAGAGTTAAATAATTTTACACTGCATTTTATGAATTGATAAATAAAATAATTAAGTTCTTTTAAAAGCCACAACTAACCTTAATATTATAACACTAAGACAGAGAAACACCACGTTTACACTGGTAGAGTTAAAATGCAGTGTAAAATGTGTTTATGTTTTAATGAAAATAGTTAAATCCATTTAAAAATCACAAATAAACTCAATATTTTTAAAACTAAGACAGAGTAATGCCAAGTTTACACCAGTAGAGTTAAACACGTTTTACACTGAATTTTATGTATTGACAAAGAATATTAAGTTCATTTAAAAGCCACAAATAAACTTAACATTTTAACACTAAGACAGGGTAACATCGCATTTACACCTGTAGAGTTAAATAATTGTACACTGCATTTTATGTATTGATAAATAACATAATTAAGTTATTTTAAAAACCACAACTAGCTGTAATATTTTAACACTAAGACAGAGTAACACTGCGTTTACACCTGTAGAGTTAAAATGCAGTGTAAAATATGTTTATGTATTGACAAAGAAAATAGTTAAGTCCATTTAAAAAGCACAAATAAACTCAATATTTTAACACTAAGACAGAGTAACACTGTGTTTACACCAGCAGAGTTAAATAATTTTACATTGCATTTTATATATTGGCAAAGAAAATAGTTAAATCCAGTTAAAAGCCACAACTATCCTTAATATTATAACACTAATAAAGAGTAACACCGTGTTTACACTGGCAGAGTTAAACATATTTTACACTGCATTTTGTGTATTGACAAAGAAAACTGTTAAGTCCATTTAAAAGTCACAAATAAACTTAACTTATTTACTCCTATAGAGTTAAAATGCAGCGTAAAATGTGTTTGTGTTTTGACAAACCAAATAATTAAGTCCATTTAAAAGCCACAACTAACTGTAATATTTTAACACTAAGACAAAGTAACACTGCATTTACACCAGTAGAATTAAAATCCAGTGTAAAATGTGTTTATGTAAAAGATAAACAGATAAGATAATAGATAAGTCCATTTAAAAATCACAAATAACCTTAATATTTTAACACTAAGACAGAGTAACACCACGTTTACACTGGTAGAGTTAAAATACAGTGTAAAATGTGTTTATGTTTTAACAATGAAAATAGTTAAATCCATTTGAAAATCATAAATAAACTCAATATTTTAAAACTAAGACAGAGTAATGCCAAGTTTACACCAGTAGAGTTAAACACATTTTACACTGAATTTTATGTATTGACAAAGAAAACAGTTCAATCCAGTTAAAAGCCACAACTATCCTTAATATTTTAACACTAATACAGAGTAACACCACGTTTACACCTGCAGAGTTAAAATGCAGTGTAAAATGTAAAATCCATTTAAAAGCCACAAATAACTTTATTATTATAAAACTAGGACAGAGTAACACCACATTTACACCAGCAGAGTTAAACACATTTTACACTGCATTTTGTGTATTGACAAAGAAAAGAGTTAAAGTCCATTTAAAAGTCACAAATAATTTATAAAATAAAACTAATACTGAGCATTTCAAGTCCCCAGACAGAGTAACACCGCGTTTACACTGGTAGAGTTAAATAATTTCGCACTGCATTTTATATATAAACAAAGAAAAAGCAAATAGAAAAAGAAAATATCAGTCAACTTAAAAGCCTCAAATAACCTTAATATTTTAACACTAATAAAGAGTAACACCGTGTTTACACCAGCAGAGTTAAACACATTTTACACTGCATGAAGTCAGTTTGATTCACTTCTTCTTGAGCGGCGTCAGTTTGATCGGGGTCATGGAGCGTGAGAACACAGTAAAAAAACAGAACGACGGGAGAAGAGTCCAGCTCTTTCTCTACAAAAGTGCATTTTTTCCCAGCGAAACTTCGTGTTCTGAAGAGTATTTTGGTGAAGTGGACGTGCTCGAACCGAAGAGTCCGTCTCAGAGTGAGTTAAACACGGCCGACTGTGCATTCCTCCGCCGCTCGCTGACAGAACACGACACAAAACAGACGCTTTCCTCAATATCAGGAAACATAAAACTTCGAGCCGTAACTCCACAAGTGACATAACAGTTTTCCCACGAACGCAAAAAACGATCTGATTTACTGCGGCTGATCGAACGTTTAAAGAATAAAGACGAGTTTGACTTTTATGAGTTTTAACTACGGCCCGACCGATGTGGATTTTTAATTTTTTATTTTTTTTTTGAGCCGATATCATACCGATAAAAGGAGTTTTGGAGCTGCCGATATATTGAGTCACATTAAAATTCACTGTGAATCTTAAACTGATCATAAAACTTAGGTTAAATTTAAAGTTGTGTTTGTTTAGGCGACGTTTACTCTTATTCTGTGTCTTTACGTCAAATTAAAAACAGTAGGTCGACCTAATGTCATTTTTGCGTCACATTCTCACCTGTAAAAAAAATCACTAAAATTATGTCGAGGAGAAAATTCAGTTTGTCGACTGGACAAAAGTTAGTTTGGTTGAAGACGTTTCTCAGTTCATCCAAGCTGCTTCTTCAGTTCTGGTCAGACGCCGGTGACTCTTCCTTATATCTGTCTATATAAATTAGATAATAAAAAAAATCTATAATTAGATAATAAATAAATATAATTAGATAATAAATAAATAAATAAATAGTAAAATAAATAGTATTTATAATATCGTCCAGCTGATAAATCGGTCGGACCCGAGTCTTAACCACAACACGGGACATATTTAGATCGTCATATTAAACTGTATTGTTGTTTCTACATTCACTGAAAATTATGTATTAAAATTAGGGCTTGACCGATATATCGATTGGCTGATATTATCGGCCGATATGAACACTCTGAGACATAGTTTCGTTGTTGACAAAAGCGTGCGTTGCATGCTGGGAATTATTTTGGTCGGCGGCAAGAAACACTAATTCAACATGACGGACGGAGTGAGAAAGAACGTAAAGGGTATTGATCCTGGTTATTTATCCAGTCTAACGGCAGAGGACCCAAGACCATTTGACCAGAAATTGGTCATAAACATCGACGGACGACAAATCACCCTTTTCAACCCCGACAGAACCTGGACCAAACCAAATTTCTGGTCAGAATCTCCAACTCCCTGGACAAATATTCACTTGGTCGATATCCACAATGACTTGGTGAAACTCCTGGGCCATTCACAGCAGAAAAGATGAAAAACCTCCAAGAGTCTGGATGTGTTGTTGAACTTGTTGAGTCCACGGTTTGTTAGGATCTTCTACGTTTGCTCTGCGGATGTTTCAAAACCGTTTAATTCACTGTTAGTGGTTCTTTTCACTCAGAATACGAAAAAGACATTTTCCTTCTTCCGTGCTTCTATTTGTGCGTCCGATAATGCAGCAGGAATTTACAATTATCGTGGATAAATACGTGAGGTTACACACTGTGTTTGACGCTACCGTGTTTCTTGCCTCCGACCAAAATATTTCCCAGCAGCAACGCGGACTTTTAATAACAATGACGTCAGCTGAAACTCGACTATTGGTTCAGCCTAATTCTTGCCGATCTGGGCCGATCGTCCACGTGTGCAGGTTCTACCTCGTTATAAATCTTAGACTCTTTATTCTGTCCATTTAATCCAATTTACAGACAAATAAATGTCCAAATATGTGGAGCCACATCAGTGTTTATCTGCTGAGTCATTCCTCTGTGTGTGTGACGTCGTGCTGCCCCTGAACGCACCACAGAGTCACTTCACTCACATGTGCACAGCCACAGATCCACGTGCAAAACACTGACGCTTTTTGATCCACCACACTGACGAGAAATAAAAGTGAACTTCAGCAAAGTTTAGGACAGAAACAAAACTGCTGCTGTTTTTATCAAAGTGCGGATAAGAAACGACTGTCCCACAGACGGACACACACGCAGCTGCTGTCAACACGCTGGATTATATTATTTTGAGTCTGGATTAAAAGGACACTTATTTCTGCAGACTTGTGATGTGAGAGGAGCCTGTGTGATGTGGGAGGAGCCTGTGTGATGTGGGAGGAGCCTGTGTGAGGCTGAGTGTTCCACATGTGTCAGTTTTGAAGCTGCTTTTGGTTCTTTCTTGTTGTTTAGCTCATATCTGCTGTAGCTCCACATAAACAGTCTGTTTTTTTACCAGTGTAAAGTGATTACAGTGTCTGTACACTAGGGGTGTGCACACATATTGAACTATCGATATATCGTATCGTTTAATGTGATCATATAGTATTGACATTGTGGGCTGCTGTATCGATATATCACCAAGAGGATTTTTTTGGTATATTTTACCAAATTATTTTATTACAGGAGCAGGAAGGAAACTCGTTTATGCAGCACATTTGACATTTTTACATTTTGATGAGTAAAATGTTTGTGTTATATGAACTCTGCACAAGAAGTGGTTAACAAAGACTTTTAGTATCACAGCCATGATTTTGCTAATTGAATTTTAATTGAACTATACTAAATCGATTTGAAATATATTGCATCGTGAACATAAAAACTGGAGATAAAGATTGGTTAAACATGTGGTGGCATCACCACATGGTTAAGGATACATCAAATGTGTTGGCGGAAATGTGGAGAGATTCATGTGGACCTTTCTCATCTATTTTGGAATTGTGCAAATATGACTGTATTTTGGGAGATGGTTTGTGATGTCCTGGGGCAGGTGCTGGGATGTTCTGTTCTGTCCCTTTGTCGCCTGAACTGGTCCGTCTATGCAACTTCTCAGAAAACATTATTCACCAAAGCCATATATATCTTTTCAAAGTCATGTCATTAGCTGCCAAAAAATCAATAACCAGGAACTGGGGCACAACTTCTGTGCCTTCAAAGGATCAGTGGACGTCTACAATAAAAGACGTCTGTCAAATGGAAAAATAACTCATAGACTGAGGTTGCAAGAGGCACAAATGAAGAAGAAATGGGAAAAATGGACATTATATATGCAAAAGTAGAATATTCAAGTGTCACTTAAGCTTCGGTTTCTATTTTTATTTCCTTTTATTGTCATTATTATTTCTCCTCTTTTTCTATTTTCTTGTTATGTTTACAAATTCGTCAAATACAATAAAAATAAAGGGATAAAAAAAAGAAATATATTGCATCGAATCGAAAGTGCACTGTATCGAGATCTGTATCGTATTGTGACTTATGTATTGAGGTATGTATCGTATCGCCAACTTCTTACTGATCCTCAGCCCCACTGGACACACTTTACTAGATACGTGTCGATATGTAAATGAGCTGTGAACCCACGTGTGACTGATCCACAATTACACTTTAATTACACATTACTTACTGCTAAAGGCTGATAAGTGAAAGTGAAAAGTTTATTTACTTTGTTTACAGATTAGAATATAATTATATTTGGCCCGCAAAGTCATATCAAACATGTACTCGAGCTGCCGCCGGCTACAGATCGACTGTAGAGACATTATTTATTTAAAAATATTCTTATTATTTTATATTATGTTCAACGTTTAAGCAAAACTATGACTAAACATTTATTTTAATAAGAAAAGATTTAACGTTACATATGTTGAAAGATGAGAAAACATGCAGATGGTGTTGAAATTTTTAATAAATATTTAATTTGGCCCCCAGTTTTTAATTTTGACTCTCCTGGACTAAAACGTGATGCAAAAAAAACGCGATCAGGTCAAACTACTGTTTTTAAAAATGACCAACAGAAAAACAATAATGTCGCTTAAACAAACCAAACGCAAAATCCAAAAGAGCCAGAGATAAATTTAATAAACGACTGAAGATTTAGTCCTGCTTTTACACCCTGAGTTTGGATCTGTTTTAGTCCTGGTTTAGTCTTATTTTAGTCCTGATTTAGTCTTGTTTTAATCCTGATTTAGTCTTGTTTTAATCCTGATTTAGTCTTGTTTTAATCCTGATTTAGTCCTCTCTTAGTCTAGGCTTAGTCTTTTTTTAGTCTTGGTTTAGTCTTATTTTAGTCCTGATTTAGTCTTGTTTTAATCCTGATTTAGTCTTGTTTTAATCCTGATTTAGTCTTGTTTTAATCCTGATTTAGTCCTCTCTTAGTCTAGGCTTAGTCTTTTTTTAGTCTTGGTTTAGTCTTATTTTAGTCCTGGTTTAGTCTTCTTTTAGTCCTGATTTAGTCTTCTTTTAGTCTTGGTTTAGTCCTGCTTTTACACCCCGAGTTTGGATCTGTTTTAGTCCTGGTTTAGTCTTATTTTAGTCCTGATTTAGTCTTGTTTTAATCCTGATTTAGTCCTCTCTTAGTCTAGGCTTAGTCTTTTTTTAGTCTTGGTTTAGTCTTATTTTAGTCTTGGTTTAGTCTTCTTTTAGTCCTGTTTTAGTCTTCTTTTAGTCCTGGTTTAGTCTTCTTTTAGTCTTGGTTTAGTCCTGCTTTTACACCCCGAGTTTGAATCTGTTTTAGTCCTGATTTAATCTTCTTTTAGTCCTGGTTTAGTCTTCTTTTAGTCCTGCTTTAGTCCTACTTTTACACCCCGAGTTTGGATCTGTTTTAGTCCTGATTTAGTTTTCTTTAAGTCTTCGTTTTACACCCCTACCTTCAATCTGTTTAGTCCTGGTTTAGTCTTCTTTTAGTCCTGGTTTAGTCTTCTTTTAGTCTTGGTTTAGTCCTACTTTTACACTCCAAGTTTGGATCTGTTTTAGTCCTGGTTTAGTCTTGTTTTAGTCTTGGTTTAGTCCTGCTTTTACACCCTGAGTACAGATCTGTTTTAGTCCTGATTTAGTCTTCTTTCAGTCCTGGTTTAGTCTTATTTTAGTCCTGCTTTTACACCCCGAGTTTAAATCTGTTTTAATCCTGGTTTAGTCTTCTTTTAGTCCTGATTTAGTCCTGCTTTTACACCCAGAGTTCGGATCTGTTTTAGTTCTGATTTAGTCTTAATTTAGTCCTGGTTTAGTCTTTTAGTCCTGGTTTAGTCTTGTAGTCCTGGTTTAGTCTTGTAGTCCTGGTTTAGTCTTTTAGTCCTGGTTTAGTCCAGCTTTTACACCCCAAGTTTGAATCTATTTTAGTCCTGATTTATGTCACTTAAACAAACCCAGCGTTAAAATCCAGCAGATCCAGACCAACTTTTATAATCGTTAAAGAAGTTGAAGTGAATTTTTCCGTCACTAAATGTAAATATCGGCTTTTATATCGGCACGGACGGATCAGACAGGTTTGTGCTGCTATAACGTGAGAGTAAATAAAAAAAAAAACTATTTTGCATATTGCCGCTCTATAAATAATTACCTTCACAGATAGTTTGCCGCTGTAGTCATCAACATTCCCTGGGGGTGTCACGCTAACCGGAGGCACTGCTCAGCTCCGTCGCTCGCTTTATTAAAACACGATCTGACTCGGAAAACGTGCTCTTTGAAATCACTTTTTGTGCATTTTCTTGTCTGTGTTTGCTTGTGTGTGCCTCGCGTCGCCGTGGAAACCGCCAAACGTTCCGCCCGCAGAAGCGCATCACCGGCATCGCGGCTCGATCACCGGCGCGACGTCACCGCGGCGTCTCGTAATAATCGTTAAGCGAAAACCCGCGGGCGAAATGTGAAGAATGCAGAGCTACTTTTTTTTTTTTTTTTTCGTTTCAAATTGTTTTCTGGCTCTTCTTTCTGGCGCTTTTTCCTCCTCCACCTCGAACCCGCTGCAGCTCTGATCAGAAAACTCCCCGAGGCGGTTGGCGCTTGAGTAACGCCGGAGCTGTGAAAACGAGTCGCACGGATAATTACCGACACAGAATAAAACAAACAGCAACTCTGAGTCACAACAACACACGCTTAAATCTGTCAAAAAGACTCGAGAGTGTCAGAGCACCCACAACGTCCTCGAGCACCACCCACAGAGTCCAGGAGAACCCACATCCTCCTGGAGAACCTACAGCGTCCAGGAGAACCCACAGTGTCCAGGAGAACCCACAGTGTCCAGGAGAACCTACAGCGTCCAGGAGAACCTACAGAGTCCAGGAGCACCACCCACAGCGTCCAGGAGAACCCACAGCGTCCAGGAGAACCCACATCCTCCTGGAGAACCTACAGCGTCCAGGAGAACCCACAGCGTCCAGGAGAACCTACAGCGTCCAGGAGAACCCACAGCGTCCAGGAGCATCCTGGACCTCCACCCACAGTTTCCTGGAGCACCCACATCCTCCTGGAGAACCTACAGCGTCCAGGAGCACCCACCCACAGCGTCCAGGAGAACCCACAGCCTCCTTGAGCACCCACAGTCTCCTGGACCATCACTCACAACCTTCTGGAGCACCCACAGCATCTAGGAGCACCCACAGCGTCCAGGAGAACCCACAGTCCAGGAGAACCCACAGTCCAGGAGAACCCACAGCCTCCTGGAACACCTCTCACAACCTTTCTGGAGAACCTACAGCGTCCAGGAGAACCTACAGTGTCCAGGAGCACCACCCACAGTCTGCGGGACCACCACTCACAACCTTCTGGAGCACTCACAGCATCTAGGAGCACCCACAGCGTCCAGGAGAACCCACAGCCTCCTGGACCACCTCTCACAACCTGCTGGAGCACCCACATCGTTCTGGAGCACCACTCACAACCTCCTGGAGAACTCACAGCCTCCAGGAGCACCCTCCTCGAGCACCACCCACAGCCTCCAGGAGAACCCAAAGCCTCCAGCATCCTCTAAGAGCCTCCTGAAGCGTCCAGGAGCACCCGCACTCTCTTGAACCTCCCACTAGAATCATCTGGATATTTGTAGTGCAGGATGATACTGAACTGAAGGTACAAGGAGCCGTTCACTTGAAAACTACAACTTGATGACATCACAAGGTGGAACAGAGCGTTGTAGACAAACTAACTAAGATTTACTCAAACACGTGAATGAAACAGACACAACTCCAGCTCTGTTTTTGATCCAAAACAGACGAACAGAACGAAAAACAATAAAACTATTTTCCAAGTTCCTCTGGGGCTGGAACGATTTGTGAAGAAAAATTCAAATTACGATTTTTCTAAGAAGAAGCCTCATGTTTGTGATTAGTTTTCCAATTTTCGTTTTAATATTTGGATTCTGTTCAAGGTTCACATTTGAAACCCGTCCAGAAGAATCGACCCAAAAAAAACTGAAATCTGAACCGACAAAGTCACACAAGAGTCACATTTCAGAGCAGGTCCCAGATCCAAACCACACACACGTTTTCCAGGACTTTGTTTGAGGAAATGACGGAGGAAAATGCAGCGTTTGTGATTCGTTAATTGTGTTTTGATGTGATTCTTTTGTTTTTTTCTTCAGTCGTAGCTCGGTCGTGTTCTGTGTCCGCGAGCAGAGACGTGAGCGAAGAGCCGCGCGATAACTTTATAAAAACAACAATACATCAACGAGAGCGATTTATGTGAATGCAGGCAAAGAATGTGAGGTCCTCCCCTGAGCGAGTCCTGCCCGAGTCCTGCCCGAGTCCTGAGCCCGAGTCCTGCCCGAGTCCTGAGCCTGCCCTGCCCGAGTCCTGAACGAGTCCTGCCCGAGTCCTGAGCGAGTCCTGAGTCCTGCCCGAGTCCTGCCCGAGTCCTGCCCGAGTCCTGCCCGAGTCCTGCCCGAGTCCTGCCCGAGTCCTGCCCGAGTCCTGCCAGTCCTGCCCGAGTCCTGAACGAGTCCTGAGTCCTGAGTCCTGCAGTCCTGCCCGAGTCCTGAGCGAGTCCTGAGCGAGTCCTGCCCGAGTCCTGCCCGAGTCCTGCCCGAGTCCTGCCCGAGTCCTGCCGAGAGTCCTGCCCGAGTCCTGCAAGAGTCCTGCCCGAGTCCTGCCCGAGTCCTGCCCTGAAGTCCTGAGTCCTGCCCGAGTCCTGCGAGTCCTGCCCGAGTCCTGCCCGAGTCCTGCCCGAGTCCTGCCCGAGTCCTGCCCGAGTCCTGCAGAGTCCTGCAAGAGTCCTGCCCGAGTCCTGCCCGAGTCCTGCCCGAGTCCTGAGTGAGTCCTGCCCGAGTCCTGCCCGAGTCCTGCCCGAGTCCTGCCCTGCAGTCCTGAGTCCTGCCTGCCCGAGTCCTGAACGAGTCCTGAGTCCTGAACGAGTCCTGCCAGTCCTGAGTCCTGCAAGAGTCCTGCCCGAGTCCTGCACGAGTCCTGCCCGAGTCCTGCCCGAGTCCTGCCCTGAGTCCTGAGCGAGTCCTGAGCGAGTCCTGCCCGAGTCCTGCTCTAGTCCTGCAAGAGTCCTGGTCTTACACCTTGAGTCTGGATGTGGTTTAGTCCTGGTTTGGTCTCATTTTAGTCCTGGTTTAGTCCTGCTTTTACACCACTAGTTTGGATCTGTTTTAGTCCTGGTTTAGTCCTGCTTTTAGTCCTGGTTTAGTCCTCATATATTCCTGGTTTAGTCTTCTTTTANGATTTATGTCACTTAAACAAACCCAGCGTAAAATCCAGCAGATCCAGACCAACTTTTATAATCGTTAAAGAAGTTGAAGTGAATTTTTCCGTCACTAAATGTAAATATCGGCTTTTATATCGGCACGGACGGATCAGACAGGTTTGTGCTGCTATAACGTGAGAGTAAATAAAAAAAAAAAACTATTTTGCATATTGCCGCTCTATAAATAATTACCTTCACAGATAGTTTGCCGCTGTAGTCATCAACATTCCCTGGGGTGTGTCACGCTAACCGGAGGCACTGCTCAGCTCCGTCGCTCGCTTTATTAAAACACGATCTGACTCGGAAAACGTGCTCTTTGAAATCACTTTTTGTGCATTTTCTTGTCTGTGTTTGCTTGTGTGTGCCTCGCGTCGCCGTGGAAACCGCCAAACGTTCCGCCCGCAGAAGCGCATCACCGGCATCGCGGCTCGATCACCGGCGCGACGTCACCGCGGCGTCTCGTAATAATCGTTAAGCGAAAACCCGCGGGCGAAATGTGAAGAATGCAGAGCTACTTTTTTTTTTTTTTTTCAAATTGTTTTCTGGCTCTTCTTTCTGGCGCTTTTTCCTCCTCCACCTCGAACCCGCTGCAGCTCTGATCAGAAAACTCCCCGAGGCGGTTGGCGCTTGAGTAACGCCGGAGCTGTGAAAACGAGTCGCACGGATAATTACCGACACAGAATAAAACAAACAGCAACTCTGAGTCACAACAACACACGCTTAAATCTGTCAAAAGACTCGAGAGTGTCAGAGCACCCACAACGTCCTCGAGCACCACCCACAGAGTCCAGGAGAACCCACAGTGTCCAGGAGAACCCACAGTGTCCAGGAGAACCCACAGTGTCCAGGAGAACCCACAGTGTCCAGGAGAACCCACAGTGTCCAGGAGAACCTACAGAGTCCAGGAGCACCACCCACAGAGTCCAGGAGAACCTACATCGTCCAGGAGAACCCACATCCTCCTGGAGAACCTACAGCGTCCAGGAGAACCTACAGCGTCCAGGAGAACCCACAGAGTCCAGGAGAACCCACAGCGTCCAGGAGCATCCTGGACCTCCACCCACAGTTTCCTGGAGCACCCACATCCTCCTGGAGAACCTACAGCGTCCAGGAGCACCCACCCACAGCGTCCTGAGAACCCACAGCCTCCTTGAGCACCCACAGTCTCCTGGACCATCACTCACAACCTGCTGGAGCACTCACAGCATCTAGGAGCACCCACAGCGTCCAGGAGAACCCACAGCGTCCAGGAGAACCCACAGTGTCCAGGAGAACCCACAGCCTCCTGGAACACCTCTCACAACCTTTCTGGAGAACCTACAGCGTCCAGGAGAACCTACAGTGTCCAGGAGCACCACCCACAGTCTGCGGGACCACCACTCACAACCTTCTGGAGCAACTCACAGCATCTAGGAGCACCCACAGCGTCCAGGAGAACCCACAGCCTCCTGGAACACCTCTCACAACCTGCTGGAGCACCCACATCGTTCTGGAGCACCACTCACAACCTCCCACCCAGGAGCACCCTCGAGCACCACCCCACAGCCTCCAGCAGCCTCCAGCATCCTCAAAGCCTCCTGAAGCTCCTCCAAGCGTCCAGGAGCACCCGCACTCTCTTGAACCTCCCACTAGAATCATCTGGATATTTGTAGTGCAGGATGATACTGAACTGAAGGTACAAGGAGCCGTTCACTTGAAAACTACAACTTGATGACATCACAAGGTGGAACAGAGCGTTGTAGACAAACTAACTAAGATTTACTCAAACACGTGAATGAAACAGACACAACTCCAGCTCTGTTTTTGATCCAAAACAGACGAACAGAACGAAAAAAATAAAACTATTTTCCAAGTTCCTTGGGGCTGGAACGAATTTGTGGAAAATTTTTTGAAAAGAAGATTTCAAATTGTTATTAGTTTTCCAATTTTCGTTATTAATTTTGGATTCTGTTCAAGGTTCACATTTGAAACCCGTCCAGAAGAATCGACCCAAAAAAAATGAAATCTGAAGACCACAAAGAGTCACATTTCAGAGCAGGTCCCAGATCCAAAGTTCACACAAGTCACACAGGCGGTTTCAAACCACACAACACGTTTTCAGAGACTTTGTTTGAGGAAATGACGGAGGAAATTGTGTTTGAAATGCAGTGATTCTTTCGTTTTTCTTGTCCTTCACAGAGTCGAGTCGAAGTTTCGAGAAGAACGTCCCAGAAGAAGAAAGCCAAGGTCGCCTGCGCGTCCTGACGAGCATAAGTGAGTCCTGAGCCCCGAAAATCCTGCCGAGTCGGCAAAGAAAGCGAGTCCTGAGCCTGCTGCCTGCAGTCCTGAACGAGTCCTGAGTCCTGAACGAGTCCTGCCCGAGTCCTGCCCTGCCGAGTCCTGAGCCTGAGTCCTGCCGAGTCCTGCCTCCTGCCCGAGTCCTGCCCGAGTCCTGAGTCCTGCCCGAGTCCTGAGCCTAGTCCTGCCCGAGTCCTGCCCGAGTCCTGCAAGAGTCCTGCCGAGTCCTGCCCGAGTCCTGAGTCCTGCCCGAGTCCTGCCGAGTCCTGCCTAGTCCCGAGTCCTGCAGCCTGAGTCCTGCCCGAGTCCTGAAGCCTGCCCGAGTCCTGCCCGAGTCCTGAGTCCTGCCCGAGTCCTGAGCGAGTCCTGAGAGTCCCGAGTCCTGCCGAGTCCTGAAGCCTGAAGTCCTGCCCGCCTGCCCGAGTCCTGAGAGTCCTGAAGAGTCCTGCAAGAGTCCTGCCCGAGTCCTGAGTCCTGAGCCAGTCCTGAGCCCTGAGTCCTGCGAGTCCTGCCCTGAGAGTCCTGAGTCCTGCCCGAGTCCTGAGTCTGCGAGTCCTGAGAGTCCTCCTGCCCGAGTCCTGCCAAGAGTCCCTGCGAGTCCTGCAAGAGTCCTGCCCGAGTCCTGCTCCTGCCCGAGTCCTGCCCGAGTCCTGCCCGAGTCCTGAGTCCTGAGCCTGAGTCCTGCCCGAGTCCTGCTCCTAGTCCTGCAAGAGTCCTGGTCTTACACCTTGAGTCTGGATGTGGTTTAGTCCTGGTTTGGTCTCATTTTAGTCCTGGTTTAGTCCTGCTTTTACACCACTAGTTTGGATCTGTTTTAGTCCTGGTTTAGTCCTGCTTTTAGTCCTGGTTTAGTCCTCATATATTCCTGGTTTAGTCTTCTTTTAGTCCTTTTTTAGTCCCGGTTTAGTCCTGTTTTTACACCCACTAGTTTGGATCTGTTTTAGTCCTGGTTTAGTCTTCTTTTAGTCCTGGTATAGTCCAGATTTAGTCCTGATATATTCCTGGTTTATTCTTGTTTTAGCCCTGATATTGTCCTATTTTAGTCTTGTTTTAGTCCTGGTGTAGTCCAGTTTTACTCTAACTTTAGTCCCCCCAGAGTAATTCTGCCCTGGTTTAGTCTTATTTAGTCCTGGTCCAGTCCTGATATGGTCCTGGTCCTGGTTTAACCTCATTTTAGCCCTGATATAGTCCTGTTTTAGTCTTGGTTTAGTTCATTTTACTCCAACTTTAGTCCCAGTGAAGTTCTGCCCTGGTTTAGTCCTGGTTTGGTCCTGGTTTAGTCCTGGTTTAGTCCTGCTTTCACACCACTAGTCTGGCTCTGTTTTTAGTCCTGATAGTCCTGATATAGTCCTGGTTTAGTTTAACTTTAGTCCTAGTGTAGTTCTGACCTGGTTTTGCAGTTTTGATCCTGGTTTAGTCTTGTTTAGTCCTGTTTTAGTCCTGTTTTAGTCTGGTTTAGTTTTAGGTGGTTTAGTTCCTGGTTTAGTAGTCCTGTTTAGTCCTGGTTTAGTCCTTTAGTCCTCCTTGGTTTAGTCCTGTTTAGTCCTGGTTTTAGTCCTGGTTTAGTCTGTTTCCTGTTTTAGTCCTGTTTTAGTCCTGTTTTAGACCTGGTTTAGTCCTGTTTTTAGACCTTTAGGTTTTAGTCTGGTTTAGTCCTGGTTTAGTCCTGGTTTAGTCCTGGTTTAGTCCTGGTTTAGTCCTGGTTTAGGTTTAGGTTTAGTCCTGGTTTACCTTTAGTCCTGCTTTAGTCTTGGTTTAGTCCCTGGTTTAGTTAGTCCTGTCCCAGTTTAGTCCTGGTTTTAGTCCTTTAGTTTAGTCCAGGTTTAGTCCTGAGTTTTGAAAAGTTTCGGGGACAAATCCAAAAACAAATCTGAAAAACTTCCCGCCGCGGTTCGAAAAGTCACATTTTGGTTACGCGGTGCCAAAAGCGGTGCCAAAAGCGGTGCCATGGTGCGCGTCGTGGTGCGTCGTGGTGCGCGTCGTGGTGCGTCGTGGTGCGTCGTGGTGCCGGAGTCTTACCGTTTAGGAGAGACACGGACCCCGCTTCCTTCCAGCTGAAACATTGAGCAGAGGCTTCAGTCCCGACGCTCGAGCTGGTGAAGAAACAATCCACAAAACTCACTCGAAAACCGTCAAAAATCGCGTAAAAAACAGTTCACGTGCTGCTCGTTTCTTCCTCCGCGACATGGCATGCGCGCCCTAAAAACCAACCGCGATCTCACGCCTCTTCCATGCCCCGAAAAACCCGACGAGGCAACAAGTTATAAAAAGTCTGCAGGAGCGCAAAAGCCTCTCCGAAGTGGGAGCGCCGGCGGCATGAGCGGCGAGCACGGACCGCGCCACGTAAAACCCGCGGAAACGTCAAAGCTGCGGCGATAAAAAAGTATTCCACGCGTCGTAATTCCAGCTCAGAGCTCGCGTGAACGCGTCCGCGAGCGAACAAATGACAAACAGCGAAAGAGCCCGAGCGTTTTAAGGTCCGCCTGGAACGCGTAAAGTCGGACACGTGTCAAGCGGCCGGAAACGAACAGCGGAGACACCGGGAAACGCTTTCACAATAAAAGCACGCGACGGCGAAAGCGCCGGGGAGTGTTTTATTTTAAAGGTCTGCTGGAATCTACTTCCGCCGCCGCGTGTAATGAACGAAAATAACCTGATGCGAAACCGACACCTGCTATTCAAGCTAATTCACACGTCTAACATATTAAGAGTTTTATTTGTCATTGTTTAATTGTCATATTTTAATGATATATTCTGGAGAATTAGAATTACCGTTAGCAAACGGCGGAAAGGTGCTAACATTAAAAGTCCTGTCCACGTCAAAATTTAGGTTATACATTTTATAAATCTATCAGTTATAATTTTGTAATGTCATAAAATAATTGTTAAATTGTTGTAATGCAACTTCACATGTCTAATATATTATTTTGAAGCAAATTTTATGATTTAAATAGTCTAAATTTAACAAAGTTTTATTTCTCAATATTTAAGTGTCATATTTTAATATTACATAAATATTTTAGACTGAGATTTTTACACTGCGAGAAAAACTGTTAGCAAACGGCGGAAAGCTGCTAATGCTAAAAGTGATGAAATTTAGTCAAAAATGAGGTAAAATTTGATAAATCCATCAGTTATAATTTCGTAATGTCATAAAATGATTGTTAAATGTCATGTCGTAACGTTAATTCACACGTTTCAAGGTGTTTTAAGGTCCGACTGGAACACGTAAAATCACCTGGTATTCATGCTAATTCACTCATCTAATATTTTATTTTAAAGCAAATATTACTATAAAAATAGTTCAAATTTAACAAAGTTTTATATGTCAATGTTTAATCATCATATTTTAATATTACGTAAATATTTTAGACCAAGATTTTTACACCGCAGGAGTTACCGTTAGCAAACGGCGGAAAGATGCTAACGCTAAAAGTGATGAAATTGTGTCAAAAATGAGTTAAAATGTGGTAAGTCTTTCAGTTATAATTTCATAATGTCATAAAAATATTGTTAAAATTTATTTTGTAATATTTTCTTCTTAAATCCAACAGATTCCAGAGTTCGAGGACAAATTGCTCAGGTGGCGCGGTGGCTGAGTGTTCAGCACTCATGCCTCACAGTAAGAAGGTTCCGGGTTCAATCCCTGCATTGTTTGATTTGCATGTTTCTCCTCGTGTCTGGATGAGTTTCCTCCGGTTTCCCACATCAACACAAACATGCTCCAGGTCCAAGAAGAGCAGATAGTCAAGGTCAGTTAAATACAATCGATCAATGAATCTGCAATGCAATGCATAATGTAAAAATTGTCCCTGTCTCAAATAAATAAATAAAATACATAAATAAAAATAAAGTGATTTGGAGTGAGATGGAGAGTTTGTTAAACTTGTTCCTGTTGTTGATATTTATCTGAAGAACTGTTCATATGTGACGTTAACAGTCTGTTCTTCTCTTCTGTTGTTTTTACTACAACTTCACTTTACACAGGAAATGTCGGCTCCTGATCGCTCAGTTTATTAAATACATTTCCCCCCAAAATTATATTTGACTTATATATTCTTCTTGGTGCGACTCATACTCCAGAGCAACTTATAGTCTGAAAAATACAGTATATTCCAAATGATCCAGATGATCAGTGTTTGGAGTAACGTGTTATGAAAGTAACAAATTACTGTAATGTGTTGTTTTTTTTTGCTGTAATGCAGTAATGTGGCGTTACAGGGAAAAAACTGTAATATTTTACTGTGTACAAATGTGAGTAAAGTGCGTCACAAAAGTTTTTAACCTGGAATGAAGTTGTGGGTTTTTCGTTTTTCTTCAGACAAATTCGTTAAAAGTCTCTGTGATGAAATCTCTGTGCCGCCGCCAGAGATGCGCCCGCGGAGACCGTCGGGTGACCGCGGGCGAAAGGACCGACGCAGAACTCCACGCTCCACAGGCTCAGGGTTCTCTCAGAGACAGAACTAGAGTCCAAGTCCTAGTCCAAGATTGGTCCTGGTTTAGTCCTGGTTTAGTCCTGGTTTAGACCTGGTTTAGTCCTGGTTTAGTCCTGGTTTAGACCTGGTTTAGTCCTGGTTTAGTCCTGCTTTAGTCCTGGTTTAGTTCTGGTTTACTCCTGGTTAAGTCCTGATTCAGCTCTGGTTTAGACCAAGTTTAGTCCTGTTTTTTTAGACCTGGTTTAGTCCTGGTTTAGTTCAGGTTCAGTCCATAATTGGTGCAAAACATCTTGATCTTCGACAGTTATTTTGTCGACAGTTCGAGCGCTGCAATAGTCGTGTAACAAATCACTTTGAAATGACAGAAACAAGTACAAAAAAAAAATGAAAAAAATTAAAAAAATTACAGTTCTGAAGTAACTTGCCCCACAGTGCTGCTGATTCTCGTGAGTGTTTTGCGTTTGAGAGAAGAACTCCGCCTAAATCTGCAGGGTTTGTGTGTTCGACATGTGTGAGTGAAACAAAACACAAGCGCACGTCTGTTTGTGATGAAGAAACAACAACAGAACAAACCAAATGAAAACCTTCTGCTTACGTAATACACTTCAACTCTCGTAACTAAACGCTTTTTTGGGAGAAACTCTGAAGAACGACTTTTTTACGAGAGCGGCGTCGGGTCGACTCAAGACCTGCCAGGAGCCTCCGGGGCGCGAGACGAGAATGTGAGGAACTATTCGCGTAAAAGAGGAAAAAGTCAGGTCAGCGCGAGTCCGGAGTCCGGCTCGGTTTTACTCAGAGTCAAATCGTGTGTTTGTGGGTTTTTTGCGTTTTTGAGTCGAGCTGAAGCGAAGTGTTTCCAGGGGAGCTCCTCCGCGGCGTCGCTCTGACCTCCCCGTGCAGTTCATTCATAATAACGGGTCGTAATATCACCACTCCTCCTCCTCCTCCTCCTCAAGGGCCTCCCGACGAACAACAAAACACTCAGAAGCAGCAGACGTAGAAGTAGAAGCAGCAGCAGAAGCAACAGAAGCAGTAACAGAAGCAGTAACAGAAGAAGTAGAAGTAGAAGTAGAAGTAGAAAAAGAAGCAGCAGCAGAAACAACAGAAGCAGCAGCAGATGCAGAAGTAGAAGTAGAAGCAGAAGCAGAAGCAGAAGTAGAAGTAGAAACAGAAGAGAGAGCAGAAGAGTAGAAGCAGAAGTAAGAAGTAGAAGCAGAAAGAAAGCAGAAGTAGCAGAAGCAGAAGCAGAAGAGAAGCAGAAGTAGAGCAGAAGTAGCAGAAGTAGAAACAGAAGCAGAAGCAGAAGTAGAAGTAGAAGCAGAAGTAGAAGTAGAAGCAGAAGCAGAAGTAGAAGCAGAAGTAGAAGCAGAAGTAGAAGTAGAAGCAGAAGTAGAAGTAGAAGCAGAAGTAGAAGTAGAAGCAGAAGTAGAAGCAGAAGTAGAAGCAGAAGTAGAACAGAAGTAGAAGCAGAAGTAGAAGCAGAAGTAGAAGTAGAAGTAGAAGCAGAAGTAGACAGAAGTAGAACAGAAGCAGAAGTAGAAGTAGAAGCAGAAGTAGAAGTAGAAGTAGAAGCAGAAGCAGAAGCAGAAGCAGAAGTAGAAGTAGAAGCAGAAGTAGAAGCAGAAGCAGAAGTAGAAGCAGAAGTAGAAGCAGAAGCAGAAAGCAGAAGCAGAAGCAGAAGTAGAAAGAAGTAGAAGAAAGCTAGAAGCAGAAGTAGAAGCAGAAGAAGCAGAAGCAGAAGTAGAAGTAAGCAGAAGTAGAAGTAGAAGCAGAAGTAGAAGCAGAAGTAGAAGCAGAAGCAGAAGTAGAAGCAGAGTAGAAGTAGAAACAGAAGTAGAAGCAGAAGTAGAAGTAGAAGTAGAAGCAGAAGTAGAAGCAGAAGTAGAAGCAGAAGTAGAAGTAGAAGTAGAAGCAGAAGCAGAAGTAGAAGTAGAAGTAGAAGCAGAAGTAGAGAAGCAGAAGTAGAAGTAGAAGCAGAAGTAGAAGTAGAAGCAGAAGTAGAAGTAGAAGCAGAAGTAGAAGTAGAAGCAGAAGCAGAAGTAGAAGTAGAAGCAGAAGCAGAAGTAGAAGTAGAAGTAGAAAGAAGTAGAAGCAGAAGTAGAAGTAGAAGCAGAAGCAGAAGTAGAAGCAGAAGTAGAAGCAGAAGCAGAAGTAGAAGCAGAAGCAGTAGAAGCAGAAGTAGAAGTAGAAGTAGAAGCAGAAGTAGAAGCAGAAGCAGAAGTAGACAGAAGCAGAAGTAGAAGTAGAAGTAGAAGCAGAAGCAGAAGCAGAAGCAGAAGCAGAAGCAGAAGCAGAAGTAGAAGCAGAAGTAGAAGTAGAAGAGACAGAAAGAAGTAGAAGCAGAAGCAGAAGTAGAAGTAGAAGTAGAAGCCAGAAGCAGAAGTAGAAGCAGAACAGAAGTAGAATAGAAGCAGAACAGAATAGCAGCAGAAGAAGCAGAAGTAGAAGCAGAAGTAGAAGACAGAAGCACAGAACAGAAGTAGAGAAGTAGAAGTAGAAGTTAGAAGCAGAAGCAGATAGAAGTAGAAGTCAGAAGCCTGAAGCAGAAGTCCACTCAGACAGAAAGTATCGAAGCAAACAAACACGAATCGATACTGAAACTAGAGTCAAAAACAGAGTCGTTTATCGATACGAACAAAGTCCCACTGACAGAACAGAGCACAGAGACCAGAATACAAACATGGACCTGGTTTAGTCCTGGTTTAGTCCTGGTTTAGACCTGGTTTAGACCTGGTTTAGACCTGGTTTAGACCTGGTTTTTAGTCCTGGTTTAGACCTGGTTTAGACCTGGTTTAGACCTGGTTTAGACCTTTAGTCTGGTTTAGAGCCTGGTTTAGGGTTAGACCTGGTTTAGACCTGGTTTAGACCTGGTTTAGTCCTAGTTTAGACCCTCCTGGTTTAGTCCTGGTTTAGTCCCTGGTTTAGACCTGGTTTAGTCCTGGTTTAGTCCTGGTTTAGACCTGGTTTAGACCTGGTTTAGACCTGGTTTAGACCTGGTTTAGACCTTGGTTTAGTAGTCCTGGTTTAGACCTTTAGTCCTGGTTTAGTCCTGGTTTAGACCTGGTTTAGTCCTGGTTTAGACCTGGTTTAGACCTGGTTTTAGTCCTGGTTTAGACCTGGTTTAGACCTGGTTTAGACTGGTTTAGGGTTTAGACCTGGTGGTTTAGTCCTGGTTTAGTCCTAGTTTAGTCCTGTTTAGTCCTGGTTTAGACCTGGTTTAGTCCTGGTTTAGGTCCTGGTTTAGGTTTAGACCTGGTTTTAGTCCTGACCTGGTTTTAGACTCCTGTTTTTAGACCTGGTTTAGTCCTGGTTTAGTCCTAGTTTAGTTTAGTCCTGGTTTAGTCCTGGTTTAGACCTGGTTTAGTCCTGGTTTAGACCTGGTTTAGTCCTGGTTTAGACCTGGTTTAGACCTGGTTTAGACCTGGTTTAGTCCTGGTTTAGACCTGGTTAGTCCTGGTTTAGTTAGACCTGTTTAGTCCTTTTAGTCCTGTTTAGACCTGGTTTAGACCTGGTTTAGACCTGGTTTAGTCCTGGTTTAGACCTGGTTTAGACCTTTTAGACTTTTTTGTTTGTTTGTTGTTGTTTTTTTACCTGGGGTTGACCTGGTTTAAAGTTGTTTTTTGTACCTGTTTTATAGAAAGTGTTTTTTTTTTTTTTTGCATGAGCGCCCCCTGCAGGTGTACTCCTGTCAGTGCATTTGGCTCAGATACACAGATACGTAAACGTTTTTTTATGAAGTAATAAAGTTTTCAGAAATATTCCTGTGCATACTGTACGATACAGTTCCATGCATATTAACGTTTGGTTCCGGAATTCAACGTGACAAGACACGACAAGTTTATTTTTATAATAAACTGTAATGATCCTCCTGTCGGTCTCTGGTGTCGCTCCTTCTTTTCACATTACTCTGTTTTTACTCTACACTTTTACCGTCTCTGCTTCTGCTCGATAAATAACGTCTGTGAAGTGATGATGTATTTTTGAGAGTCGAGTCGCGTCTGTGAATTCGTGTTCGAACTGAAGGAAACGTAATCGTACATTTTCATTTCTTGATTGTGATTCTTGATGTCGTAACTTTTCAATTTGTGTTCTGATGGATTTGACCTCATTTAGACCAGGTTCAGACTTTTTTTAGACCTGTTTGTTTTTAATGGTTAAGACCTGGTTTAGACCTGGTTTAGACCTGGTTTAGATCTATTTTAGACCTGGTTTAGACCTGGTTTAGATCTATTTTAGACCTGGTTTAGATCTATTTTAGACCTGGTTTAGATCTATTTTCGATCTATTTTAGTAGTTTAGATCTATTTTAGACCTGGTTTAGATTTATTTTAGACCTGGTTTAGACCTGGTTTAGACCTTGTTTAGACCTTGTTTAGATCTGGTTGAGATCTGGTTTAGACCTGGTTTAGACCTGGTTTAGATCTATTTTAGACCTGGTTTAGACCTGGTTTAGATCTATTTTAGACCTGGTTTCGACCTGGTTTAGACCTGGTTTAGACCTGAATGTCTGTCTTTGTCTACGTCCATCTCCATGCAACGTTTACTGTTGTGATGTTCCACAAAAGGGACTCAGACAGACGCCACGACCACGACGACGTCATGACCTCACAGCTCACAGCTGATTGGTCGGTGCACAGTCGACAACTTCTGGGATTCTTGCAAAAAACATCCAGACCAGGAGAGTCAAACTCATTTTGTTCCGGGGGTCGTGTCCAACCGACTCTGATCCCAAAGTGTCCGGATCAGAAAACTCATGTCATATAAACCCCAAAAATAACAATAAGTTCAAATATTTGTGCAGAGAAACACAAATCTATTACACAAATCTTTTTTAATTGATGAACTCTTTCTTTTACAAAATATTATAATATTATGAACAACCTGAAACTTTAAGAAAAATACAATTTCAACACAAAGTTTTAACATGAACTTGTCTGTAAACAGGAATAAGTCCATTTTTGTTGTAAAATCCTGCACTCGGCTCCACTTTTCTCATGTTGGACATTTTTCTGATGAGGGTGTCACGGTCAACAGTCAAAACGATCGTCCTTTTAAGAGCGTTTGGAAAGAGACAAGTCTTCATTTGTGCTGCTCTGGTGGGAGGGGCCACGTACAGAGACGCTGGAGACGCTGCTGTGATAAACACCACACAAAATTAACAACATTTTAATAGAAAATATAATTCAAATATTTTAGTAGAAAATCAGCCGAGGGCCAGATTAAAGGCCTTGGAAAACCAAAACCAAAATGAAAAAACTGATAAAGATTTTTCGATTTTGTATTTAATTGAAAAATGGAAAAAACGGTTAACGACCGTTTCCTGTTTACGTGACTCACGTGACTGCGATGTTGGACTTTTGAGCTGCATACGGACTGAACCAGGACTGATCCAGGTCTGGGACCAGACCGGGACCAGACCGGGACCAGAGCGGACTTCAAGCTTTGAGTCCGAGCCTCCGCGGGGTCCGAGATTCAGCTTTGAGCTCCAACCCTGCCGTGGTCTGGTCCTGCTCTGGTCTCAGTCTCAGTCTCGGTCTGGTCCCGCTCTGGTCTCGGTCTGGTCCCCGGTCTGGTCTCGGTCTCAATCTCGGTCTGGTCCAGCTCTGGTCTTGGTCTCAGTCCCACTCTGGTCCCAGACCTGGATCAGTCCTGGATCAGTCCTGGTTCAGTCCAACATCGCAGTCACAGACGTCACGTAAACAGGAAACGGTCGTTATCAGTTTTTTCCATTTTTCATGTAAACACAAAATCAAAAACTGAAAAAACGAATCATTTTCAGTTTTTTTCATTTTGGTTTTGGAGACAAATAATGAAGAAAATAGTTGTTTTTTTGTTTTCTTATTTCTGGTTTTATATTGAAAAACAAATGAATGAAGGACACAGATCCTCCTCCTGATTGATGTGGTGTTTTTGTGTTTAAAAACTCCTCGTGGCTCGTTTAAACGCGTCGTGGATCCTTGGATTAGTTTGTCGGCTCAGATTTCAGTTTCTCGGAGGTGAAACGACTCGAGCTCGACTTTTAAAACCAACACCGACTCGACTCACTCTCCCCGCGACCTGACTCTCTCTGCTGGCACGAGGGACGGAGAGCGCGGCGCCGCTACTGTTTGTGAAGAAGCTTTTGTAATGTTCACTTCCTCTTGGCTTGTGTGCGAGTTTGTGTTGGCAGCGGAGTGTCTTGCTCGGAGGCACAGGGGCAGGGCGCGTCTCAAACTGATGACTTCATCTCTCGGGTGTCGCCTTTCGGATCCGAGGCACAAGAATGACAAACATCTGCCACGGTGAAGCAACAGGGATCAGACTACAGGCCTGCAGCGGCTCCTCAGCGGCTCCTCAGAGGCTCCTCAGCGGCTCCTCAGCGGCTCCCCAGCGGCTAAGGCTCCTCAGCGGCTCCTCAGCGGCTCCTCAGCGGCTCCTCCTCAGCGGCTCCTCAACGGGCTCCCAACGGCTCCTCAGCTCCTCAGAGGCTCCCCAGCGGCTCCCCTCCTCAGCGGCTCCTCAGCAGGCTCCCCAGAGGCTCCTCAGAGGCTCCCCAGAGGCTCCCCAACGGCTCCTCAGCGGCTCCTCAGCGAGGCTCCTCTCCCAGGCTCCCCAGGCTCCCAGAGGCTCCCCAGCGGCTCCCCAGAGGCTCCCCAGAGGCTCCCCAGAGGCTCCCCAGCGGCTCCCCAGAAGGCTCCCGTCACACGGCTCAGAACACAAGGCTCACAACGGCTCGAAAACTCTGAACATACGGCTCTGACTGTGGCTCACAACACTCTGAACATACGGCTCTGACTGTGGCTCACAACACTCTGAACACACGGCTCTGGCTCACAACACTCTGAACATACGGCTCACAACATTTTGAACATACGGCTCTGACTGTGGCTCACAACACTCTGAACATACGGCTCAGGCTCAGGCTCACAACACTCTGAACATATGGCTCGGCTCACAACACTCTGAACATACGGCTCACAACACTCTGAACATACGCTCAACGGCTCACAACATCGGCTGAACATACGAACATACGGCTCAAACACTCTGAACATACGGCTCACAACACTCTGAACATACGGCTCACAACACTCTGAACATGCTCACAACACTTTGGAAGCAAATAAAAACACACAACATGTGGTTTTGAGGATTTAAACATGTTAAAAAGTTGACGTTGTGAAAATAGAAAAGCCTTGTGCTTCTGCCTGAGCTGCAGTACCTGCACCAGCCACTAGAGGGGGAGGGGCTTATCCAGTTTTTATTATCGATCCATGACTTAAACTCCACACACCTTCACTAGAAACATTTTGGATCATTTCAGCCCTGGATTTACCGATTTCTACTGAACTAAAGGTAAAAAGTATCTGAAAACTACCACTTCATGACATCACAAGGTGGAACAAAGTGTTTTGAGTTTTGGAGATGTAGACAAACGAATAATAAAGAGAAACTCAAACATGTGAATGAAACAAAACACAACTCCGTGTCTGTTTTTGAGGTCAGAGGTGGACTTTTCCGTTTAACCGTCGCGTCGCAGATTTGTCGACACGTTTTCGGTTCGTTTCTCTGTAATTCCCGGGTTCGTCTGCGCCGAACGAAAACTGGCACAAAGTCGAGCGTCGCGTCTGTCAGCGTGTGTAAACAGAAGTCAAACGATTTATCCAGAAAGCGGAGCTTTTATTCAGCCGCAGAGACGAGAGTGTCTCAGCTGAAAGGACTTTAAGCCTGAAGATTAATGTGACAAGTTTGTGGAGCTGATCCCAAACGGATCATGACAAGAGAAACGTTCCTGGATACAGGAGATTTTATGATGTCAACACAAATTATTACACTGGATTTGACAGTTTTGATTTTGATTTTGATTCTAGTTTTACGCAGAGTTTGAGGGGCTGGGGGAGACATTCACACACGGCCAAAGACGAGAGGAACTTTTATTATTTTGAAACCAACTGCCCAAAGCAGTTTGCTAACACTTTCCCTTTCGTTTGGCTCCCTGTGCTAAGTCACTCTCCCTTCAGAGCATCGGTCACTCTTTACTCTGACCAGTGTAGTTTTGTTTTTCTTCCATCCATCCATTTTCTTCTGCTTATCCAGGGTCGGGTCTGAGCAGAGACTCCCAGACTTCCTTCACCCCAGACACTTCCTCCAGCTCCTCCAGTGGGACCTGAGGTGTTCCCAGTCCAGTCCAGAGACATGAGTCCCTCCAGTGTGTCCTGGGTCTCCTCCTCCTCCTCCTGGTGGGACATGAACACCTCCTGAGGGACACGTCCAGGAGACGTCAGAACAGACGTCCTCCCCTCAGACGCTCCTCTCCACGTGGAGGAGCAGCGGCTCTACTCCGAGCTCCTCACTCTGTCTCTAAGGGAGACGCCCGGACGCCCTGTGGAGGAAACTCATCTGTGTCTCTTGTATCGTGGATCTGGTCCTTCAGGTCATGACCAGAGGTGAGGGGAGGAACAGAGACTCAGCTCCTCTTCACCACAACGACCGATACAGAGACGACATCACTGCCCACGCTGCACCTGTCCACCTGTCAACCTGCCCACGCTGCACCTGTCCACCTGTCACCTGCCCACGCTGCACCTGTCCACCTGTCAATCTGCCACGCTGCACCTGTCCACCTGTCAATCTGCCCACGCTGCACCTGTCCACCTGTCAATCTGCCCACGCTGCACCTGTCCACCTGTCAATCTGCCCACGCTGCACCTGTCCACCTGTCAATCTGCCCACGCTGCACCTGTCCACCTGTCAGTCTCTCGCTCCGTCCTCCCCTGACTCCAGAACAAGACCCTGACAGACTTGAACTCGTCCACTGGAGGCAGAGACTCTCCACCCGGAGACACTTGTTCTGTTCTTAATTTAAAAAGTGTCAAAACAAGTTTAAACCAGGTGTAAACCTGGTAAAAAACAAACAAAAAAACCCAGGCATAATCCAGGTCTAAACCAGAACTAAACCACGTCTAAAACAGGTCTAAACCAGGTCTAAACCAGGTCTAAACCAGGACTAAACCAGAACTAAACCAGAACTAAACCACGTCTAAACCAGGTCTGAACCAGGTCTAAACCAGGTCTAAACCAGGACTAAACCACGTCTAAGCCAGGTCTGAACCAGGTCTAAAAACCTGGTCTAAACCAGGTCTAAACCAGGACTAAAACCAGATGTAAAACCAGGTCTAAACCAGGTCTGAACCAGGTCTAAACCAGAACTAAATCAGGTAAAAAAATGAGTCTAAACCCAGTCTAAACCAGGTAAAAAAAAAAAAAAAACAGGTCTAAACCAGGTCTAAAACCAAGTCTAAAACCAGGACTAAATCAGTTCTAAAACCAGGTCTAAACCAGGTCTAAACCAGGTCTAAACCAGGTCTAAACCAGGTCTAAACCAGGTCTAAACCAAAAAACAGTCTAAACCAGGTCTAAACCAGGACTAAACCAGGTCTAAACCAGGTCTAAACCAGGTTAAAAAAACAGGTCTAAACCAGGTCTAAACCAGGACTAAACCAGGTCTAAACCAGGTCTGTGTGAGTTCTAGTCTGTGTTTGTTTCTTGTTCTGATCCAGTTCGTTCTAAACACACTCAGGTTCTTCTCTGTCCTGAACATGAGGCTTTTCCCGGTATCGATACGTGCGATAAACGAGTATCTCCTTTCGACACCGGTCTGGGTATCGACATCGTATGGCGTCCGTCCCTGCGTCGGGATCGGTCCGTGCGAGGCCTCGTGCTCCGGAGCGGCGCTGGAATGTGCAGCCCGTGTTCTGACTTGTCCCGAGCTCGGAGCTTTTCTATAGAAAAGTGTTTACGGCTCGACGGGCGCGACCTTCACCGCAGCCAAACAGATCCTCCTCCTCCTCCTCCTCCTCCTCCTCCTCCTCCTCCTCCTCCCTCCTCGTCCTCCTCCTCCTCCTCCTCCTCCTCCGTCCTCCTCCTCCTCCTCCGTCCTCCTCCTCCTCCTCCTCCTCCTCCTCCTCCTCCTCCTCCTCCTCCTCCTCCTCCTCCTCCTCCTCCTCCTCCTCCTCCTCCTCCTCCTCCTCCTCCTCCTCCGTCCTCCTCTCCTCCTCCGTCCTCCTCCTCCTCCTCCTCCTCCTCGTCCTCGTCCTCGTCCTCCTCCTCCTCCTCCTCTCCGTCCTCCTCCTCGTCTCCTCGTCTCCTCGTCTCCGCGTGTCGTTACCCGTCATCTAGAAGTTTGATTATGAAGAGCTGGAAATGAGACAAAACCAAAACAAGAAACACGCTGCAGCTGTTTCCACCGACAAAAGACACATGTTTTATTTCTCATTGATCGCATCTGTAAACCGGGACTAAACCGGGACTAAACCGGGACTAAACCGGGACTAAAACTGGACTAAACCGGGACTAAAACTGGACTAAACCGGGACTAAACCGGGACTAAAACTAAAACTGGGACTAAACGGACTAAACGGGACTAAACCGGGACTAAAACAGGACTAAACCGGGACTAAACCGGGACTAAACCGGGACTAAAACAGGACTAAACCGGGACTAAACCGGGACTAAAACTGGACTAAACCGGGACTAAATCGGGACTAAACCGGGACTAAACCGGGACTAAAACTGGACTAAACCGGGACTAAACCGGGACTAAAACAGGACTAAACCGGGACTAAACCAGGACTAAACCGTGACTAAATCAAGACTAAAACAGGACTAAAACCAGGACTAAACCGGGACTAAACCAGGACTAAACCGGGACTAAATCAAGACTAAAACAGGACTAAAACCAGGACTAAACCGGGACTAAACCAGGACTAAACCGGGACTAAATCAAGACTAAAACAGGACTAAAACCAGGACTAAACCGGGACTAAAACAGGATTAAAACTGGACTAAACCAGGACTAAATCAGGACTAAACCAGGATTAAACCAGGACTAAAACCAGAACTAAAACAGGACTAAAACCGGGACCAAAACTGAATTTGACCAGGACTAGACCAGGACTAAAACCAGGTTTAAACCAGGACTAAACCAGGACTAAAACTGGACTAAACCAGGAAACTAAAAACTAAAAACTAAAGGACTAAAAAGTTTGATTATTGGAGCTGGAAATGAGACACAAAACACATTTTCTGATTCATTCATTTGTAAAAGAAAAGCTCGTATTAAAATATAAACATGTAAAGTTTATTTTCAGCGCAGCTTTTTATCAAATCATCTACAGGAAAAGTCCACAACACGAGCGCTGAACACACAACCATCTGAAGTCAAGAGTTAAACAAATAACCTCAACGTCCAAAAATGTGGTTGGTTAAACACGGAGACACATTTAAACACTGAACCAGTGTTGTTTTAGAGTTTAGAAAAGTCGTCGTACACGAGCCTCGATGTGTCCACGTCCGACCCAAGAAGAAGAAAAGAGTCTGAAATAAAACGCTTTTCTGACTAAAACAGGTCTAAAAACAGGACCAAAACAGGACTAAACCAGGACTAAACCAGGTCTAAAACAGGACTAAACCAGGACTAAAACAGGTCTAAAACAGGACTAAAACCAGGTCTAAACCAGGACTAAACCAGGACTAAAACAGGACTAAACCAGGACTAAACCAGGACTAAACCAGGTCTAAACCAGGTCTAAACCAGGACTAAAACAGGACTAAAACAGGACTAAACCAGGACTGAACCAGGACCAAAACAGGACTAAACCAGGACTAAACCAGGACTAAAACAGGACTAAAACAGGACTAAACCAGGACTAAACCAGGACTAAAACAGGTCTAAAACTGGACTAAACCAGGACTAAAACCAGGTCTAAAACAGGACTAAACAGGACTAAAACAGGACAGGTCTAAACAGGACTAAAACAGGACTAAACCAGGAAAACTAAAGGACTAAAAACCAGGTCTAAACCAGGACTAAAACCAGGTCTAAACCAGGACTAAACCAGGACTAAAACAGGACTAAACCAGGACTAAAAACAGGACTAAACCAGGATTAAAACTGGACTAAAAACAGGACCAAACCAGGATTAAAACTGGACTAAAAACAGGACCAAACCAGGACTAAACCAGGTCTAAAACTGGACTAAACCAGGTCTAAACCAGGACTAAACCAGGACTAAAACAGGACTAAAAACTGGACTAAAAACAGGACCAAACCAGGACTAAACCAGGACTAAGGAGGACAGAGTCTGGTGCAGGTTCTGCTCTGTGGACTTTATTCTGGTCTCTGGGTCAGGCTGCGTTTATAGTCGAGTTTGAGCTGACGTCATTGTTATTAAAAGTCCGCGTTGCTGCTGGGAAATATTTTGGTCGGAGGCAGAAACACGGTAGCGTCAAACACAGTTCGTAACCTCGTGTATTTCTCCCTGATAATGGTAAATTCCTGCTGCATTATCGGACGCACAAATAGAAGCACGGAAGAAGGAAAATGTCTTTTTCGTATTCTGAGTGAAAAGAACCACTAACGGTGAATTAAACGACTTTCAAACATCCGCAGAGCAAACGTAGAAGATCCTAACAAACCGTGGACTCAACAAGTTCAACAACACATCCAGACTCTTGGAGGTTTTCATCTTTTCTGCTGTGAATGGCCCAGGAGTTTCACCAAGTCATTGTGGATGTCGCCCAAAGTGAATATTTGTCCAGGGAGTTGGAGATTCTGACCAGAAATTTGGTTTGGTCCAGACTCTGTCGGGGTTGAAAAGGGTGATTTGTCGTCCGTCGATGTTTATGACCAATTTCTGGTCAAATGGTCTTGGGTCCTCTGCCGTTAGAGTGGATAAATAACCAGGATCAATACCCTTTACGTGTTTTCTCACTCCGTCCGTCATGTTGAATTAGTGTTTCTTGCCGCCGACCAAAATAATTCCCAGCATGCAACGCGCGCTTTTGTCAACAATGAAACTCACCTATACATGCCACATGTTTCCCAGTTACTCTCGGAATAAACCATCTACATCAGGAGAGTCAAACTCATTTTGTTCCGGGCGTCGTGTCCAACCGACTCTGATCCCAAAGTGTCCGGATCAGAAAACTCATGTCATATAAACCCCAAAAATAACAATAAGTTCAAATATTTGTGCAGAGAAACACAAATCTATTACACAAATCTTTTTTAATTGATGAACTCTTTTCTTTTACAAAATATTATAATATTATGAACAACCTGAAACTTTAAGAAAAATTCAATTTCAACACAAAGTTTTAACATGAACTTGTCTGTAAACATGAATAAGTCCATTTTTGTTGTAAAATCCTGCACTCGGCTCCACTTTTCTCATGTTGGACATTTTTCTGATGAGGGTGTCACGGTCAACAGTCAAAACGATCGTCCTTTAAGAGCGTTTGGAAAGAGACAAGTCTTCATTTGTGCTGCTCTGGTGGGAGGGGCCACGTACAGAGACGCTGGAGACGCTGCTGTGATAAACACCACAGAAAATTAACAACATTTTAATAGAAAATATCATTACAATATTTTAGTAGAAAATCAGCCGAGGGCCAGATTAAAGGCCTTGAAGGGCCGGATTTGGCCCCCGGGCCGCATGTTTGACACCTGTGATCTACAGTTTCTAATAACCCGGATACTGTGTTTACATGCACCATCAAGAACCTGGGATACTCAAAAACCCGATCATAAACGGGTTATTGATGTGCATGTAAACACACTTTGTGTCTGAGTTTCTTGTTCTGGTGTTTCTGGTTCCTGATTGGTTGATGTCTGACGCCAAAACTTCAGTTCTTTCAGTTTCTGTCGCCGACGCCCTGGACGCGCGTCACGTTCACTTTTCTTTTGACGTGTTGCTGATCGATGTTTGTGTTTTCAGTTCGACTCTCAGATGTTTCACTTCTTGGACGAGTTTCAGTTTTGTTCCAAACTCACAAACGAATGTTTCCACAGCACGAAAAACAACTGACATCACACCTGACAGGTGCGCACCTGACAGCTCCTGCGCACCTGACAGTAGTGTTGTGGTCATGACTGCACTAATCGAGACCAATCGAGACCAGGACAAAACCAAGACCACAGACCATTGAGACCAAATCAAGACCATCTTTGTCGTTTTCTACCTTTATTTGTATTTTACTCCTCAAACAAACTGGATTCAGATTTAAAAACATCAATGTAAACGTGGCCAGTGTCATGGAGCCTTTAGACCAGAGATGTGAGTCAGAGCTGGAGCGAGAGTGTGTGAGTCTGGTCCAGGTTTAGTCTGGTCCAGCATAGTTTAGTCTGGTCCTGGTTTAGTCTGGTCCAGGTTTAGTCTGGTCCAGGTTTAGTCTGGTCCAGGTTTAGTCTGGTCCGGGTTTAGTCTGGTCTGGTTTAGTCTGGTCCGGGTTTAGTCTGGTCCAGGTTTAGTCTGGTCCAGTTTAGTCTGGTCCAGTTTTAGTCTGGTCCAGGTTTAGTCTGGTCCAGGTTTAGTCTGGTCCGGTTTAGTCTGGTTTAGTCTGGTCCAGGTTTAGTCTGGTCCAGTTTTAGTCTGGTCCGGTTTTAGTCTGGTCCAGGTTTAGTCTGGTCCGGGTTTAGTCTGGTCCAGGTTTAGTCTGGTCCAGGTTTAGTCTGGTCCAGGGTTTAGTCTGGTCCAGGTTTAGTCTGGTCTGGTTTTAGTCTGGTCCGGGTTTAGTCTGGTCCAGTTTTAGTCTGATCCGGGTTTAGTCTGGTCCAGCATTAGTCTGGTCCGGGTTTAGTCTGGTCCAGCATTAGTCTGGTCCGGTTTTAGTCTGGTCCGGTTTTAGTCTGGTCCGGGTTTAGTCTGGTCCGGGTTTAGTCTGGTCCGGGTTTAGTCTGGTCCAGGTTTAGTCTGGTCCGGGTTTAGTCTGGTCCAGGTTTAGTCTGGTCCAGGTTTAGTCTGGTCCAGGTTTTAGTCTGGTCCAGGTTTAGTCTGGTCCAGGTTTAGTCTGGTCCAGGTTTAGTCTGGTCAAACAACAGAGTGAAAGGAGCCGATGAAAAACGCTCTGAACTTTTAAAAGCCAAGACCGAGACAGTGGACCAGTTTTTCAATATAAAACCAAAAATAAGAAAATTAAAAAACAACCGTTTTCTTCGTTATTTGTCTCCAAAACCAAAATTAAAAAAGAGATAAAGATTCGTTTTTTCAGTTTTCGATTTTGTGTTTAAATGAAAAATGGAAAAAACAGATAACGACCGTTTCCTGTTTACGTGACTTACACTGCATACGGACTGAACCAGGACTGATCCAGGTCTGGGAGCAGACCGGGACTGAGACCGGGACTGAGACCGGGACTGAGACCGGGACTGAGACCGGGACTGAGACTGGGACCAGACTGGGACCAGAGCTTGACTGAGACCAAGACCAGTGGTCCGAGTGGTTTCGTGTCATCGTCTTTCTGTCTTTTGTTGTTGTATTTGTGAGGACCCCTTGAAAAGGAGATGGTGACACATCTCAAGGAGCTTATCCTCCAAACAAATAAATTCAAATTCAAATCATCTGAGCGCTGGTTCTGTGTGGGGAAAGTGAGAATGTTCTGTGGACTACAGGTCCGGACGGGCTCTGGTCCTCCACACTCAAGAACCACGGCTGGTTCTGAGGTGGTGCAGCGTCAAACTGACGCTTTCACACCAACGAAAACAAACCGAACTAAGAGCTTTTGGTTCAAATGGACCAGACCAGGACCAGACCAGGACCAGACCAGGACCAGACCAGGACCAGACCGGAGGCTCAGAGCCCACTGCAGGGCCGGAGCTCGAAGCTGAGGCTCGGACCCTGTGGAGGCTCGGAGTCTGGACCTGGAGCCCCATCCAGACCTGTAGTCCACAGAACATTCTCACTTTCCCCACACAGAACCAGCGCACAGACGATTTGAATTTGAATTTATTTGTTTGGAGGATAAGCTCCTTGAGATGTGTCACCATCTCCTTTTCAAGGGGTCCTCACAAATACAACAACAAAAGACAGAAAGACGATGACACGAAACCACTTGGACCACTGGTCTTGGTCTCAGTCCCGGTCTCAGTCCCGGTCTCAGTCCCGGTCTCAGTCCCGGTCTGGATCAGTCCTGGTTCAGTCCATATGCAGTGTAAAAGTCCAATATCACAGTCACAGACGTCACGTAAACAGGAAACGAATCATTTTCTGTTTTTTCATTTTGGTTTTGGAGACAAATAATGAAGAAAATTGTTGTTTTTTCATTTTCTTATTTTTGGTTTTATATTGAAAAACAAATGAACGAACGACACACAGATTCTAACACCAGACCAGACTAAAGCCGGACATTAGTCTGGTCCGGGTCTAGTCTGGTCCTGGTCTAGTCTGGTTCTGGTCTAGTCTGGTCCGGGTCTAGTCTGGTCCGGGTCTAGTCTGGTCCTGGTCTAGTCTGGTCCTGGTCTAGTCTGGTCCGGGTCTAGTCTGGTCCTGGTCTAGTCTGGTGCGGGTCTAGTCTGGTCCTGGTCTAGTCTGGTCCTGGTCTAGTCTGGTCCTGGTCTAGTCTGGTCCGGGTCTAGTCTGGTCCGGGTCTAGTCTGGTCCGGGTCTAGTCTGGTCCTGGTCTAGTCTGGTCCGGGTCTAGTCTGGTCCGGGTCTAGTCTGGTCCGGGTCTAGTCTGGTCCTGGGTCTAGTCTGGTCCTGGTCTAGTCTGGTCCTGGTCTAGTCTGGTCCGGGTCTAGTCTGGTCCGGGTCTAGTCTGGTCCTGGTCTAGTCTGGTCCGGGTCTAGTCTGGTGCGGGTCTAGTCTGGTCCTGGTCTAGTCTGGTCCGGGTCAGTCTGGGTCCGGGTCTAGTCTGGTCCGGGTCTAGTCTGGTCCGGGGTCTAGTCTGGTCCTGGTCTAGTCTGGTCGGGTCTAGTCTGGTCTGGTCTAGTCTGGTCCTGGTCTAGTCTGGTCCGGGTTAGTCTGGTCCGGGTCTAGTCTGGTCCTGGTCTAGTCTAGTCTGGTCCGGTCTAGTCTGGTCCTGGTCTAGTCTGGTCCGGGTCTAGTCTGGTCCGGGTCTAGTCTGGTCGTCTGGTCTAGTCTGGTCCGGGTCCCTGAGGTCGGCTCTGTCTCTCAGACGCCGGAGCCACACTGAAGCTTTTGAGCCAAAGAGCCAAAAAGCAGCGAGAAACGAGGGAGTGAAAAGAGCCGATGAAAAACGAGAGACTCTCCTCTGTTCAACCAGATGAAAGGATAAGAGACAGAAGAGGAGGATAAAAGACGACAGGATCGAGTTTCCCCCCTGTGAGCGAGAGAATGAAACAGAGCAGGACGGAGAGAGAGAAGAGGACAGACGAGAAAGAGAGAGAGAAGAGGACAGACGAAAAGAAAAAACAGAGAGAGGAGAAAGAGAGAGAAGAGAGAGAGAAAAGAGAGAAGAAGGCAGAGAGAGGAGAAGGAGAGCAGAGAGAGAGAGAGAAGAGGACAGACGAAAAAGAAAAAACAGAGAGAGGAGAAAGAGAGAGAACGAGGGCAGAGAGAGAGAGAGAAGAGGACTGAAGGAGCCTCAAAAACAGAGGAGAAGAAAAGGAGGGAGAGAAGAGAGAGAAGAGAGCAAAAAGAGGAGAGAAGACGGGAGATGGAAGGGGCTCTGATTCTTTGAAAAACACTGGATTATTCAGATTCTGTTTCAAATGTGACCTGAGGTACACGACCTGAGGTAGAGGCCTGAGGTAGAGACCTGAGGTAGAGGACCTGAGGTAGAGGAGGTGAGGTAGAGGACCTGAGGTAGAGGACCTGAGGTAGAGGACCTGAGGTAG